>NW_026615074.1:0-50662 GCF_030052815.1 Hevea brasiliensis
AAGCTTATTGCATTTTGATTGGTTGGGCCTTTCTTAATTGCATCATGCATATGCAATAAATCCTATTTACTTTCATTTCTTTTCTTTTTTTTTTTTCTACTCATTTGCAATTTAATTTTTAGCAATATTTATTCACATTTTGTATCATGATAATTATTTACTTAACTGGACAAGTCGGCCCAAAATCACCTCTGAAGGCGAAATGACCAAAATGCCCTCCGTTTGGCTTAACAGACTAAAATTGTCTGTAACAATTGAAAAATTTTCTAAGCATTTTCTTGGCATTCTAATGCCATAGAACCCTCAATGACTCTTCTCTGGAGTCTCAAAAATTATTTTATGAATTTTTTTCTCGGGTCTAGGGCTCCTAGTTGCGAGAACCGTAACTTCTCACTGGGTTATCCATCGCTAGGGCACCGGCTCATTTAACTTGGTTGTATTTTATTTCTAAAATTTTTCCTAAATTTTTCTTATTAATATTTGAGTTAATTATGGTTTCTCACTTTAGTTTAAATATTTTTTCGAACGTTCTAACTGTCCGGACCGACACCGGTCACTGGAACAGTAGAATGTATGGAATTGCTACAGGGAGGGTGTTACAAGCCTCATTTGGATTCAAAATAGCAACTGAACTATCTGAATTTGTAATGCCAACATTTTCTAAGCCTACTACAGAGGCTAATAATCCATCATTCCATTCTAATAAATTCACTTACAAAGCTCGAAGTTGCCTCTTAACATACTCCATCTTCTGCATATTGCCAATAATAAAGTCAGTTGTTTGTGCAAAATCTCCCTCAAGTTCATGGTATTTCTTGTATACCTCTGTCATCATTGGATAGCCTCCAGCAAAAAACCTTTTAATATATGGACGGTGCACATCTTTTCTCCACCTCCTAAATAAATATCATTCATTTATTACCTCGATGCCTTTTGTAACTATCACTTTCAAAATGTGGCAGCAAAGTATCCCACTTGAATCAAAACTTTTGCAATTGCAGTTGAAATATTGCTCATTTTCTCTATGCTCAACCCTGTAGACAAACTCCTTGTGGTACCAATCATTGATTATGCACCCCTCCAATATATTGTATCTCTCCGTGCCATGCTCATTGCTCTCTTCATCCTCATTTGGTGGATTCACATCGCAATACCACAAGCGCTTAACCTGCTCTTGAATCAACTTGAACATTGCATGAGTGAAGGCATGTTGAAATTTTCTTTCCCATCCAAATGGAGATATGTAGTTAACAACCCTATTTTTCGATATGAACTCTGAAAGCAACTCCTTCTCATTCTTCCCACGTATGGCCATCTCATATTGTTCGACGAATTGCTTCAATGTGCTTTTTGAGTTAACATAACCATCAAAGTAAGCATGCATGCCCTCGCTTCTTTGAGTAGACATCATTCCAGCCCAGAACATGTGTTTGAGATATACCGGTACCTAATAGATGGGTACCCAATTCTCCCTTTCAAAATAAAGCTTCATCAACCATTCATTATTTTCTAGTACATACTTCGTCAAGAAATTATTCCAATTTGTTTCAAACATCTCAATCATTAGACTATCGAATATTAAAGCCTTAAACTCATTGGTTGCTTTTGTAAAATCTTCCACACCCTTAAACTTCTCTGATACTTTGCTAAGTATATGCCATAAGCAGAATCTGTGCCTTGTTTCAGGCATGACTTCCCTGATAGCAGCCCTGATACTTTCGCATTGATCAGTGAGAATCGCATGGGGATGAATGTCTACCATTGCTGAAAGCCAAGTTGAGAACACCCACTTAAAAGTCTCTACATCCTCATGGGACAATAAGGCACAACCTAACAGAATAGATTGGCCATGGTAATTAACACCAACAAATATTGCAAAAAGGCATCCGATATCGGTTCACAAGGTAAGTTGTGTTAAAGCATATAATATCATGGAATTTCTCATATGCAGCTCTACCCTGTGGATGAATCCATAACATGTTTCTAAACCTGCATTCCCAATCAACATCGATCGCATAGAAGAAACTACTTTCTATTACTTGTAATATGCAAAAGAGCTTTCGGATGGACTCTGCATCTCCATCATCTAGTCGTAACCTTCTCCTACTATTAATAAAATTTCTGTAGTCTTTAGGCAAACATCCCATCTTTTTTGGACCACCAAAATTGTACTTCTAGCAATCTAATGCTCTTAGAAGGCCTTATTCCAGCTATATCATTGGCCTCTAATGATCTTTTCACAACATTAGATAAACCTCTGTGATGAGTCATAAACCTTGACATAGATGGATCTAATTGGTGGATATGGTCAGTTACGACTCGTCCAACAACCCATAAGCCATTTTCTTTCAAAGAAGCATTTATTCTCGCTGAACAATTCACCCTCTTGGTTGATTTACCACTATATGGTTTACTTTCCTTGTCACAGGTGATTAGCACATATTTGGGAACTGAACTGTTGCCTTTAGGAGACGATCTTATCACAATTGAAAATCCTTTCAATCTGGCATGATGCTTGTAGAAATTAACCAAATCATCCATAGTTAGAAAATGCATCCCAGTTTTTGGACCTTCCTCCACATTGTAAGGAATTTCATCCTCATGAACATTTGAACATTGACCATCGCTGCCTGACTGAGATTCTTTAACCGGGCCTTCGTCATAACCATGGGAAGGTGCGCCATTGGAAGGTTCATCGCTAAGAGAGTTTTCATCGAACAAGCTATCATCGTCTCTAATCCCTAATGTATCATACAGCTCTCTCCGTCTTCTCTCATTTTCAACCTCCATTACCCTTAATCAATACTATAAGATTTACCCACTATAACACAAAATCTTGGACAGTATTGGTATGTTTATTAGAGTAGAAGAAGATTGATAATTTTCATTCTACCCTAAACTATAGATGAAGGAAATATATTTTTTTTCTAAGAGATGAAAATATGATTTGGATGGGAAATTATGAAAAAGACTATGATCGTTTCAATTTTTGGAAGGGTTAGACATGATTAGTTGAATTTTTGGTGGAATATTATTGGTTGAGAGATTGGTGAAAACTATTGATTGGTTAAAGGTTTGGTGCAATATGATTAGTTGAAGTTTTGGTACAATGTGATTAGTTGAAACATTGGTGAAAGCTGATTGATAAAAAAAAATGAAGGCAATGATTGGTTGGATTTTGGAGGAAAAAGATTTTAGAGGGAAAATAAATAAATTTGGAGCCTAAATGGTTTAAGGGCAAAAATGACATTTTATCTCATTTGTACAATTTTTGTAAACATTTTTTTGTATACCTAGTCAAGTCCAAATAAAAATAAGGGATTTGAGTTGACCTATGTAGGTGACTCGAAATTAGAGTCATATTTAATATCAAGTAATTAAAAGTGTAATACAATCGGAATTACATTACATCATTACTATATTTAATAACAAAAAAATATATATATAATAAAATAATAATTACATATGTCATTAATTACACTTTAAGTCATGTAATTATTATTATATACAAAAAATAGATGTAATCATGATTTCTTATTTTGAATTATTTATTTATTTATTGTCACCTTCACCACTATTACTATCTAACCATCGTCATAGATACCATCACCATTAACACCCCATCATCACTTAGCCATTGCTACCACCACTCATTGTCATTGCCACTACCACTGCCATAACCCCCACCCCCACCCTATTATCACCATCGCCGCCACCACCTTAATAACATCAGCATTACCACCACCACTTAGCTACCATCGTCACCACCACCACTACTCAGCCATCGGCACCATCACCACTTGGCTATCACTACCACCATTTGGTGGTGGTGGTAGTGGGCAGTGGTAATAGAGAAAATATTAATAATTTAAATTAAAATTATATATATATATATAAACACGATATTGTAATGGTAATTGCATTACATTTTTGTTCTTCCAAACAAAGTAATATAATGCTTACTACATTATATTATATTATAACTTTGATTCTATTACATGATTGATTACATTCTATTGTATTATGTTGTGCCAAAAGTAACCTTATTTCTTTCACTCTCTCATTCATGTTTTACTTTAACTAAGATTTAGTGAAATTCTTGTTCTATATTGCAACATCAACATCACCCCATCCTCAATTTACCATGTCTTAAATTTATTTTTAGACTATTTTTAAAAATTATGAGTGTATTTTCTATAATGGATAAAATATATTTTTTAAATCTAGATCAACTAAGCCTAAGTTTTTTTTTTTTTTACATTAAAATTCTTTTCAATTGTTGCTACTAATATCTTAAATAATGTAACGCCCATTTCTTCATATCACTGTTCATTCCTATTAATGCATAAATAATTTCATTTTTGGAGTGTATCTTATCAATCACTCATCTGTTTAGACATTAGCTTCCTAAATTATTACTCTAAAATTTTACCTGAAGTTTGGCAGAATTTTCTCTATAAATAAGTTCTAATTCACTTGTGAAGTATCCAAATAATAATTTTTTTTAATGACTCACAATTCATCATTTTAGCAGTAGAATGATTTCAATACAATATCTTTAAACTTTATTCATGTATCACAAAACACAATTAAACAACTCTTCTCTAACTTGGTTGAAGTCCTTAAAAACTATGACAAACTTTAAATATTGCTCTTAAAATTATACATATAAAAATGTTCTTGAATAAATACAATAGTACATGCTCATGCTCATTTACATGACCTAACTAGTTACTACATGACCAAACGAGTAAATAACTGAGTTATCTTCATATCTAATTAATAGGGACATAAGAAACCCTCAATCTTCATTGAAACACTACCTATAGAAACCTTGCAATAATTAGAAATCACACTTAGTAATGATTGAGTGTAACGATATTAAAATTGAAAAGGTAAAAGACTAGTATTAGCCCTCAATACAAGAAATGTTAAATTTAGTACTAATGATTTTTATTGTCAAATATATAAAATTGCTGACACAAGTTTATAACAATAATATTTGAACCGATACATATTGCTGCTATAAAATTGTGGCCATATATATTTTATAATAAAATTGTGGTTACTGAAAAAAAAAAAAAAAAAGGTTATTAGCAGCAATAACTCTTGTTGCAAAAATTTTTTAATAAAAACAATAATTATTTTAATATCTTTTTTTATGTACTATTTAACAACAATTGTTCATATTGTTTTTGTATGTTATCTTTATAGGTAATGAAATTAATATTGCTGCCAATTTTAATATTTGTTGTAGTGACTTGATTTTTATTAGGATTTCCAAGTAGTTAACTCCGATCCTTATAATTTCTAAACTTTATCGTTTAATTATTACATTAATACTTTGCCTTCAATAGGCCATAGCTCACCATATAAACTAGTCCCCTTATTTTGCATGTATCATAACAATTTTTGTAAAAATATACTCTTTTAAATTTTTTATAACAGAATAATTCACCATTACATAATAACTATACTTTGTTGTTGTTAATTTACTGAAACACTTTATGTTAACCCTTTCCACATTTCATCATTATGTAAACACTATATTGATCAATGTTATCATATCATTCTAATACTTTGTTGTACTCTCACTTGTCTTGCATCTTTATACTATTTCTTATTTCATATACTTATTTTCTATGGAAATGTTCATTTACATATTTATAGCACCACAATGGGCATCGTTGTCATTATGCTACCATCTTTATGTGCTTTCAGCAATTCACTTCATTTTTTATAGTAATATTAATCAGAATATGAGAATTTTTTTCTGTTATCAAAGATTATGCAAACATGATTAAGGAACACTTCCTTTTACTAAATGATATATTTGTAGAAATTTCACATTCCTATTTCCCATCATAATATATCTCTTCCTTATATCGGATCATTTTTTTTTTTAATTATTGATCTTTTTTTATTATTATTAATTTGGGACTTATACACAAATGAGTGACACAGGCACACTTCATTAAGTTATCTTACTAGCGTACCGTGTATAATTTAGTAACACCAAATTAATTCCTTTACTCATTGCAATGCATTATTATGAGCAGCTTTACTTTCCGTGTCTTGGGCCTGTATGCATAAGTTTAGGGTTAAGGAAAATTTATTTTGTGACAAAGCCATTAAACTCAGATGTGGCATGGCTTCCAGATTCAGATAACATATGTGATATAGCCACCAGTTCAGATAACAGATGTGATAGAGCCACGGGATTCCTATAACTATAAATCATGCATAAGAAGACTTAAAATTCTTTATATTCAATTTGATTAATTAACAATTTTACCAACATTAAGCCATAATGCAACATCATAGGTTTTAGCAATTCAACATAGATCCAAGAAATTTCATGGAATCACTGATGAAAAGACTTTATTTGCTCCCCAACCAAATTCTAAAAAAAAAATTAATAAATAATAAAATAATTAATTTTATATAAAATAAATAATTAATTAATTTTAATATAAAATAATAATTAAATTGATAATAAATAGAAATATAAATTAATAAATAATTTTATTATAAATTAATAAATAATTTAATAAATAATAAACAATAGAAAAATATATAATATAAGTAAAATATAAATATAAATAAATATAATAAATATATAATATAAATAAAATATATTAATATAATAAAATTTATTAATATATTAAAAATAGTCGATTGTCTTACTCAACAAAAGGTTCATTTATATACAATAATTGAATCATAGCGAGTATAGTTTAGCGGTAAAAGTATGATGTTGTATTAATTCTAATATCTAATTGGGTTTTAAAATCTTTAGTAGTAAAGCTACTTCCACATCTTTTGTAGGGGACACTACCCTTTTAAGTCTTTAGTAGTAAAGCTGCTTTCCAAAACTCTAGTAATAAAGCTACATAACCTTGTGCAAATGGAATTGCTTTTATATCTTTGTCTCTCCTCTATGATATGTATTTTGGTCACAATTGATTCTTCACTTATTTTACCATGTTTGACTATTAAAAGTTCCAGTTATACTTAATGTTTAACACCAGCCAATATCTATATAGTCATAACTTAAATATCTATTAAACACAAAAGTTCTTGGCTTGTTGGTCAATGGCCCTTAACGGTTTCTAGTCCCTTACATTCTATATTATAATCATATTCATTGTATACCTTTCGTTTAGGTTTTTAGACAGAACAAAACATGGCCACGCCATGTGATTTGCTTCTCCTACACAGCCAGGTTGTGTTGTATATTACTTGAGACTTCATTGATACATGACCAAGCTGTGTTGGAGAATTTTCTCACACGGCCAGGTTGTGTTCCATTCTATTTCATCCATCTTTAATAGTTCTTAACCAACTAAACAACTCTAAAAAGAATTAGTATATATTACTTTAACATCTAACAACGGAACGGCTACAATAATTGATTCAACGTCATTAAAATTTGAAAATTGAAAGAGATAAGAGGTTCACAATCTCACACATATAACTTTTCACTTATATTCTAACACTAGTTCTTTTCCTCCTTGAGAAATTACATTTGCCAACTTAGCATCCAATCAAATTGCAACTCATTCACATCCTCAAACCCCAATAAACCTCTAATGTTTAATTACTATGAAAGCAATCAAAACACAACACCAACCACTAACGCCTTATGGATAATTCAATTTTTCAATGTCTACTATATGGACATTATTAACTTCTACAAATTTCTACCTCTTTCCATTTGCCAACATACACCAAAATTATAGTCACATAACACACTATTCATTAAATACACATGGTCAAGACATAAATAGCGTACACTATGCATTTAACAAACAATTCCCTAATTAATAAAACACAAAATAATTACGAAAATCCCCAACAATACACATTCACAGGTTTCTCCATCATAAATAGTTTTAAACCATATGAACTATTTCATAGTATAACTATCCTTATCACAATGTAATATTTAAAAAGCCTTCTAGACTACCATTTCAACTCTCTCTAAATCCAATTTAAAAATTTATATAAAATTTTCAAGAATTTTGAAGAATTGGACCATTTTGCTAACGTTGAAATGTCTAGATTAAAATGCAAATTTGCATAAAGATTTGAATTTTTTTTTTTAATTATAAAGGCAAACCTTCACAAAAAAAAAGGCCAAACCTTTACGCGAATTGTCAATTTTGGCTAATTCATTATTTTTTTGGCCAATTTTGGCATAACTTCAAACTTTAGTGTTTATTTTAGCCAGGCTTCAAAGTTGGGGATTTTGGATGTTGATGTAGCAAATGACGTAGCCAAAATATTATCATTTTAGATATTATTGCTAACGTAGAGTGAATTAAAACTTTGTTGCTAACATGGTAAAAATATTATTATTTTATTTATTGTTATGATGTGGCGTAAATTTTGATAATAAAAAAGGCCAAATGTTTTCGATTTTTGTCAATTATAGCCAATTATATTTAGTTTGTTTTAATTATAGCTAGCTAACTAATTTTGACTTACCATAGTAACAAATTAATGTTTTATTACTTAGTAAAATTGTATGTGATTTTAACAATTGGGATTTAGTTAATGCTTAGCAAGGATTTTTTTTTTTTTTTTTTTGGTTTTTTGCTGGGATTCCATTAAATTAACTGAAAATAGATATTTGGTCAATTTATTGGTTTTATAGTATGATTAAATGTATAATTGAATTTTTACTTTATACAAATTCTTGTTCAAATGATATATTTCAAGGTTGTTGAACAATCATTTTAACAAAAAGACCATTTAGCACGGTGAAAATGAGATGCGCTTTAATTGTTGTACTAAGTCTTGGTTTTTACCAAGTCTTGGCTTTATCTTTCCTTTCATCAATGTAAAAAGTATGTTGATTCTTGGAAAATCTGCAGAATTACGGTAATTGTGGTTTATGTTGATTATTGTTTCCTTAGTAATTAACTCAAAATATGTATACATACCTCTTTGTTTATGATTTATGAGAAGACTCCGACCTTTCCCTCATTGTGTGCAATACATATACATTTATGTATAGTTGAGAGTTTATGAATTGTGAGAGAAATATTGCAACCAATTGAGTGGAATTACATACGCAAATATTGAAGCCGCATACAAGTGCAATAAAACATTAATTTTTTTTATTAAGTTAGGTCAAAATTAGTCAGCTGACTATGATTAAAAGGAACTAAACAAAATTAGCTATTATTAATAAAAATCGAAAACGCTTGACTTTTTTATTTTTAAAGTTCACATCATGTTCGCAATAATATATAAAATAATAATATTTTTACCATGTCAGCAACGAGCTTTTAGTTCACGCTATGTCAGCAATAAACTTTTAGTTTACGCCATATCAACCACCACATCAATAATAACATCTAAAATAATAATTTTAATTATATCATCTACTAAAAATTGAAATTGAGCCAAAATTAATAAAAAAAAATCTAAAACTAATAATTGTATAAAAGTTTGATTTTTCTTAACAATTAGGCCAATTATAAAATTAATGACGGTCTCTACATCACTAAATTTTCTTTTAGAAAAAAGTAGAAATAAATCATACATTTTGTTAGGTTAATCAATCATCAATCGGCAATAGAGTGACAATCGTCAGTTTTTCAAATTGATTTAAATAATTCACGATGGATGGAAGAGGCAAAGTCGATTTTAATTTATAGTACCCATTCTTTGCCAATTTTACTTATCACTTCATGATAATTACTTTTAGTCCAATTGGATAGAAAAAGTCTAAAACTTTATTTCACTAATTGACAATTATATACAAATATTTTAATTTTGGACCACATATTCCCATCCTTAAGGTTTGAGCAATTGTATTTAAATTTCACAATCTTAGGATTAATTTTGTTAATTTAGGATGAATTTTGTTAATCACAATAAAATGCATGAAGTATAAATTACTTTTAGAATTCTTTTTGTTATTAATAACGGCTCCATGTGGATAAAATTTAAAAGCCACAAATTGATTTTGAGGCTTTTGACTATAATTGCTTTAAATTAGGAATGATAATAAGTAGCGTATCTGCAAAAATCACTCATAAATCCAAACTTAATTTTGGCTAAGTTTACTAATTTATCCCTAAAAAATTCCCCTAAATTAGGAAATTATAAGTTTATCAAATTAATTTTTTAAAACTAGTTTTATCACCAATTATGAAATAGATTAAATATTGAAATAAAAAATATAAATTTTTTATGACATGAAAATTTATCTTTTAATTTAAAAATATTTCCACACACTTAAACTCTAAAATCTAAACTTAATTTTGATATGACACTTTTAATCTTAAATTTCCAAACCTAAATTAGATTCTCTAAAAATTTCTCCCTTAACTGACTATTAAACTACTAAAAAAAAGGCAGATAAAATCATAGAAGGCAAAGAGATGAAATTCATCTTTTCTTGTAAAAACAATTAATAGATATATTTATTTTTTTATTATAAAAATTCTTAAGAAACAATGTAATTCTTTTTTTTAAATGTAAAAAATAGAACTCTCCAGATATGACCGTCATAACCCCTTAAGTCTAAGGCTCAGGGTTACCGATTGATATCCTCGATTTAATTCAATCCCAAAGAAAGGGATCTACCACTGAACCCAATGTAAGTTTTCACTTTTTAATCCCAATATTTAATGTATTTTGCAAGATTTGCAACAGTTCACTTGGACTTTCTTATAATCTATTAGTCTACTTATGTCTTATTCTGTTTGCCCATGTCCATATATTTTATAATTTTTATGGTTCTATAATTGTTATCTTTTTATGATTTTGCAAGATATTTCCCACAAGATTAGTTCACTTTTATATAATCTACATATGTATAAGAATGCAACCAACTGTCATTTTTAAAAAAAAAATATAATTTACATGTATGATTTAGAAAAAAAAATAATGTTGATTATTATTTGATAAAAATATAATTTATAATTTTTTATAAATTTTAATAATTACGTGAATATTTAAAATTTGGCCCTCCTCCATGTTTAATCTTGCGTCCACCCCTATTGAGTAGGATACATGCAAATACTCGATCCGTTGTCATCCCTACTCCTAATCTAAAATGTTAAGATATATGGTCTAAAATTAAAATATTTAGATATAATTGCCGATTAACGAAAATGTTTGACCTTTTCTATACAATAAACCTTATTTCTATCATAATAATTAGGATTTATATACTTTTATCAAATAGATGCAATTAAAATAATAGAATAAATAAATGACTAAAAAAACCAAAATAACTTTTTTATTCCAAATAAATAATTAATTATATTTAGTGCTTATATCATTATTTTTATTTAAAATTGTAAATAGTAATGGAAAAATTTATAAAAATCTTCATGATATAATTACTTATAATATCAAATATATTATAATCCTATGTGGCTCAAATAAATTATATTTTTTTAATAAATTACTACTTGGCATAAATTTGTAATCCTATGAGGCAATATCATAGAAAAATATGCATACTTTACGTACTGCACAATATTTATAATTTTTATAGTATTTGTTTAAATAATTTTCTAATGAACTATTGAGAAAAAAAGCCAAACCTTATTGGCATTTTATAATATATTGTGCATGAATTTTTATAATAGAATAAGTATTAAAAATTTAAGAAGAAAACTTTAAAAAAAATTGTAATTTTGATGGTTTTAATTAAGATAATCTAAATATATAGAATCTTAACTAAACTCTGATCTAATCATTTGTCATGAGACTTTTTCCTAAGAATTTCTCATGAGACTTTAATAGAATTTAGAGAGTGAAAATATTATTACTTAAAATAAATTATTAAACACCAAATAAAAGTATAAAAACAATTATTAAAAATTAAATATTAATATATATAAGAATGATTTTAATGATTATTAATCAGCATATTAATTTCTTCATTCATTAGCAAATTAATCATTTTATAGAGAATATGATGTGATAATATTATGGAAAATACGTTACGTCATAATATAAATAAAAAAAATAATTTATATATATATATATATTAAAAATAGCATTTTTATAAAGTGATTAAAAAAATAAAAATTACATAATGTTTATAGCAAATTATAAATATATTAATGTCAATATTCAATTTAAATTAAAAAGAATATATTCAAATTTTAAAATTGAGAAATGAGATTCTTTAATTATAATGATTGAATCAACCTCACTAAGTTTAAAAATTTTAGTTATTGCATCCAATTGAATTTAAAGCGTAGAAGATTAACTAAATTAATTTTAAATTCAGGTAGGAATTGGATGACACGCAACAATGAGAGTGGGAGCCATAAGTGACGAAGAGGTGGCTAAATGCCATGTGGCTAATAATATCAAAAGGTCCTACCTGAGTTGGACACGTTGATGCTTATTATAAATATAACAATAATGCTGATTGGCTGGGCCTTGGATTTTCTTTTCCAACCGCTTACCGGCGGCTGCACTTCAACTTTCAAATGTACTTTGTTATGTAGATTGCTTTGTCTTTTTTAGTGCTTTTGGAAGATAATATATATATATATATATATATATATATATATATATATATATATATATATATATATATATATTATGACGAAAATAATGAAAGGTGGCACTCTGTGTAGTGCTATGGCTAACTTAGCCTATTTCTTTTTAAAAAATAAAAGTTAAAAATTTTTATAAAATATTTCTCAAATTTAGAGAGGTAATTTAATATTATTATTTAAATAATTTTTTTAATTTCACAATTTGTTATAAAAACCTTTTAAAAATTATAAAACACTTTTAAATTTTTTTCAATAATATTTTTCTGATAAAATTTAATTTATAGGAAAGATTTATGTTTTAAACTCTAAGTTTTTTTATTAAAATTATGTAAATAATTAATTTTCTCAAATCTGTCTATAAATAGAGAAGATTAATAGCGGAAAGTTAAAACTTTGTGTTTTGACCTAGTACTTTTAGAATTAATGATAAACGTTATATAAAAAAGCCACGAGGAATTTCATCACTAATGATGATATAATATTTGGATAAAAAATTCATCGTTTTGCCATTGAGAAATAGAGATGAATTAACAATGGTTCTTTAAACCTCTCTCTCTCTCTCTCTCTCTCTCCATCAACAGTCACTGACTTTTCTTCCTGTTAGAAAAATAACAATAATAATAGCAATAGACTTCGATCGTATAGTCACTCTCCTTAAGAGAATTATGTCTCTCACTATGTTGCTGCCAGGTAGTTTGAGCAGATTCATCTAGGATAACAAAGTTAAAACAAAATTCTAGATAGTAATTTTAGAATTCTTTAAAAACCGAATTAAAGAATAATAGCGTTAATTGTAAGTAGAAGTGAAGAGAAGAGATAGAAAAGAAAGAGATAATGAATTTCTATTCAACACTACTACTATTTATAAAGCATTTACACCTTTTTAAACATATACAATAGTTCATTTTGAATCTATTAGAATAATTACATCTGTTCACTTATACCTTTTATAATAGATACAACAAATCACTTCTTATCTCTAAGAAAAATTATATTTATTCACTTATACCTCTTAAAATTGGACAATTATATCTGTTCATATATACCTCTTAGAACAAATACAAATATTTACACTGATCAAAAATAAAATTCCAAAATCTTTATACAACTGCTCAAGTCTGTCATGTACATACACATAGATATATATACATTAAAAAAAATTTATAAGGGTATAATCTATATAACCGGTAACGACTCCAAAATAATGATCACTCCTCATCACAAGCAGCTTACTCTGCTGCTTTATCTGTCTCTTTATCTGCGATAGCATAAGCAAGCTATCGCTGAGCCAAAGACTCAGTGGTGCACAACTAAAAAAAAATAATATGTTACGCATCAATATAAATCACAATTTTCTAAGCTAAATCAATTGAAATGTTAACGCATATAAAATCATGCTTTATTTCTGAAGCCAAAGAATCACTTAATAAAAATAAATTTTATTTCATCAATCATAAAATAAAAATTCTGAAAAGTCACACAGTTTTGATTATGACACGATTATCCAATTTGTCCCAATAATCAAAGGCTAATGGAGAATGCCAAGGCTAACTAGCACATATATATGAGTACTCATTCAATTCATCCTCAATTGGCACACACCTCCACACTTCAGCCAGAGAGAGAATATAATCTAATTCGTCCCACTAGACAACTAGTGAGAAATTCAAAACATATAGTCATGTCAACTGCGATTTTAAACCATTTCAAAAATTTTCCAAACATCAACAGTATTTATCAATTCACATTCTTATTTTATTCAAATTGATTTCTCAAAAATGGGCTAGCAACACATGATTTTTGTCAATCAAGGTATTTAATGTAATAAAGATCATAAACTATTTTCACCACTCATTCAATACAAAATTTAATTTGAAAAACAAAAGGGAGTTAGTTGTTGTTCACAAACCTCTTTAACTAATCTTGACTTGATCCAACTTTTCCTCCTTCCTTGGATGACTTCTTTTCAACTGAAACACATAATTAAAATGTTTTAATATCCACCTAAATCATTTCTACTAACTAATCCAATAAATTAAATTTTGCATACTTAATTTTACTTATAAATTCTCATAAGAGTTGAGTTCTTTGCATTTGATATTATTATGGTTACTATTCACATTACTATTCATTCAAAATATTGACTTTTTTTATATATAATTAATAGGTATACAATTTCTAAACATATGGTCCTATCACATTTTGGATCATAATTTTGTTGGCATTGGTTGCCAATTGCAATTCAAGGCTTATTAGGAGTAATTTCAAAATTTCAGTTTTTGTCACTGATGTTTACTATTCCATTAGACCAATATACAATGGAAATTTGGTTAATCTTTCTTATCAAAGTTGTTACTTAATGTCTCTACTTTAATTCCCTTTTTAAATCAATCCATTTGGAGTTTTGTAGCTCCAGTTATGACATTTTTACCATAACTGGCCGGATTGGTCCATGTCCAGAATTTCTGGATAAATTTGATTCTGGCAGTTTTGGTGACCTAATTTTAATTAGCAATTTAATTAGGTTATGGTCAAAATTTAGTTTTTGTTCTCCATGAAAGTTGTTCTACTATGTATAAGCTTTCCAATGGTTCAAAAATTAGGTCATTTGGACGTCTCTACACAAAGTTAGGGCCATTTGAACATGTACTGTTTATTTGGTTAATTCTACCTAGAATCAGGGTACCAATTCATGATTCAAGCCAATTTTAGACCAACTTATAGTCAGTTTTTGGATAAGGTTTCTTCATAAAAAAATGTAGCATTATAACCCTAATTTCATCTCCAATTGGCCTCATAACAATTGGAGCAACACAATTCAACTTATGCCCTTTTAAACTTGCTGGACTCATTGGTCCAGAATTCAACAACTTAACATCACTCACTTATCTCAATTCCATTCATCAATTTACACTTAAAAGCACACTAATTGACCATAATTGAGCATCAAAATATCAATTGGTCAACAATTCCCAAAAATCTCCAATTTCTTCCAAAACCCTAACCACCATAAACCCTAATTCTTTAAATGTCACAATTTGTGCAATTCAAGTATACTAATTACTTGTACTTATCAAGAACCATTTCCAGGCAAATTTAATTTAAAGAAAACTATCAAACTCCAACCCTATCCATGGCTGCCGAAATTTGCCTCTTTTATATTCCCATCATTTTCTCAAATTTTTTATGCCAATTCAACTTAATTTTACATACTTTAAAAGATTAAAGAAGAGAAGTGACTTGGAAAATCACTTACCTCTATAGAGCTTTTCTATCTTTTTAAACTCTTCAATTTTCTCCTTTCTTTCTCCTTCAATCTTCAAACCAAAGTGAAATTTCAAGGATTGGTATTGGGAATTATGGGAATTAAGAAAGAAAATTAGGGTTTTAATGAGCTTCAATTGCTCATCAATAGAGGATGTTTGAGAGAGAGAAATGGAGAGAGAGAGGGACGGCTACTAGAGAAAGAAGACCACAATTTTTTTTCTTTTTAATTTTGTATTTATCCCCTTATTATACTTATCCAAAAATAATTAATTAAATTATAAATTTTTATTGTGTCATGCTTACATCATTGATGATGTCATATTCACTTTAATTTTGAACTTTTTTTCCTTTTTTTTCTTTTCTTCCACACACCTCTTCACTTTTAATCTATTTTTTTTATAATTTTAATTTCCTACATTTTAATGTACATTTAAGCCAAGAGTCACTTCTTAGGGTGAATTGACCAAATTGCTCCTTGTCGGTCTGATCAGTTTTTCCAATAGCACTAGGTTGCTTCCTGAACTCTGATTCAATTATTTGAACTAGTTCCCTGTTCTTTTTTGTGGTTTTCACATTACCATTAGCTTCACAATTATCCTTAGGCCTGAGATGTCATAGGGTCCCACACAAATTTAGGATAGCAACTGAGCTCGCAGTCATTTTCCGGTTCTGTCACTCATCGCTGAGACCTCGACTCATTTAACCAATTATGCTTTGTTTTTCTTATTTCCATTTCACCTTCATATGATTTCTATTAATTTTTATTTATGGCTTTTCTAGATGACACAAATATAGTTCTAGACATCCTGACTGCCCGGACAGACACTAGTCACTAGGGGCGAGCAGATTTTGGTTCAAATAAAAAAATTGAATCGAATCAAATCAATTAGGTTCAATTGGTTTGGTTTTAAAATTCAATCAATTTTGTTCAGTTTTATATTATAAAAATTTGGGTTATTTCGGTTCGATTGAATTTTGAAGAGAAAAAATCGGTTAAACAGAACCAAATCAAATAATAATTTTATATATTCAAATCGAACCAAATCAAATTGAATTAATTTATTTTTATGGGGAATTTATGAATTATATTTAATTATATATATATAAATTGTTTAATTTCATTGATCAATGGTTATTAGGTTCAAACCAAAATCAAAATTAGACCAAATAACTTGAAAATCAAGTCTAAATTAAAAAATTAATCAAAAATCAAAACGATCGGTTTAAACTGAACCGAACCAAAATAGAGCAGTTCGGTTCGATTCGATTTTTTATCCATTTTGGTTTGATTTGGTTTCTAAAATATGTAATTCGGTTTTTATAATTTAATTAGGTTCGGTTTGGTTCAGTTCGGTTTGAACCGAATGCTCACCCTTACTAGTTACTGGAATAGTAGAATGTATAGACTACTTGGTATGGGGGGTGTTACATTCACCGTGAGCTTTAGCACCATATTATGGCATTGTGCTACCTCCTGAATTTATAAACACTTACAAAGTTTTATTATCCAAACTTTGATACAAGTGGCACCACTTCTTGTGTTTACGTAGGTGAAGTTTAAACTAAATCACAATTATGAACTTCTTGGTTCTAAACCAAACTTAGTATCTTCATTAAGAGTAATAAAACTCAACTTCTTTTTCTTAAGCACTGTTTAAATTTTTAGTACTCGCAAATTGTCACAAACTATAATTTGTTATTACCTTTTAAACCTTTAAAATTGCTGAGCAATAAGAAAGGTAAGGTTTCCATTACTAGTGACAAGTTAGAAAAAGTTTAGACTCATCGCACATGCAGTGCTATTAAGCATATCCCTTAGAAGCCCTTTGGTTAATAGGTCAACAAGATTGTTCTTTAATTTTATATATATAACTGTGATAAAACCATAAGAAATTAGTTGTCTAACAGACTCATGTCTTAAAGCAATATCTCTAGACTTGCCATTATAAATCTTTCTAAATGCTCTAGACATAGTAACTTCACTATCACAGTGCAAAGAGATTGATAACATTAGTTGTGGCCATAACTTTATATCTACTGATAAATTTCTCAGCCATTCTACCTCTTTTTCTACTACTATTAAAAGCAATAAACTCGGATTCTATTGTGCAATGGGTGATGCATGTTTGTTTCTTAAAAGCTCATAAGATAGCTCCTCCACCTGAAGTGAATATCCAACCAGATGTAGACTTATTATCATTAATACTAGTTATCCAATTGGCATCACTATAACCCTCAAGATTGAAGGAAAGTTATTATAAAACAAGGCAAAAGACTTTGTCCTTTTAAGATAACTGAGAACTCTTCCAACAACTCTCCAATGATTAGTGCTAGTATTATGAGTATATCTTGAAAGTTTACAAACAACAAAAGCAAAATTTGGCTAAGTACAATGCATAGCATACATCAAACTATCAATTGTACTAGCATAGTCTAATTAACTTATAGATCTTTTTGAATTTTTAACTAATCTGCTAGAAACATCAAAAGGAGTATTAGCTTCTTTAATACACAAATGATTATACTTGAAACAAATCTTATCAATATAATGAGATTGACTCAAAGCAAAACCCCCCATTATGTTTTTTTTTATTTTGATACCTAAGATAGTATCCACTTCTCCCATGTCTTTCATTTTAAACTGAGAACCTAAATACTTATTAGTATCATTCACACCTTACATGTTAGTTCCTATTATTAGCATGTCATCTACATAAAGGCACACTATTACACCATAATCTTTTGTAAATTTAGAATAAATACATTTATCTACTCCATTATGTTTAAAACTATGTGATAATATCACATTATCAAACTTTTCATGCCCTTGTTTTGGGGCTTGCTTCAAACCATATAATGATTTTACTAATTTACAAATTTTCTTTTCATTTTTTAGAAGTACAAACTCTTCAGGTTGCTCCATGTATACTTCTTGATCAAGATCACCATTTAAGAATGTGGTTTTAACATCCATTTGATGAACAAATAAATTATAAATTGATGCTAAAGCAAACAACTGTCATGACCCAGGGATGGGGTTGGGACATGCTTGTTCAACCAGCTACGCACTGGGGTGGAAACTTCGTGTCCCACATCGGAAACGGGAAGAAAAGATTTGGGCCATATATGTGGGAGTCTTCCTCACCTGGTCAGCGCGCTTTTGGGAATGAAACCTCCCAAGGGACAAATCCGTGAGGCCCATGGGCCAAAGCGGACAATACTAACTGGAGAAGGATCAGGCTGTTACAATTTGGCTCAGAGCGGACAATATCACTAGTGGGTCGGGCCATTACATTTGTGGTATCAGAACCGCTCCGCGTGCAACCTTGAATGATGGTGGGGCAAACCTCAGCGAGGACGCTGAGTCCCATAAGGGGGGTGGATAGTAACACCCTAGGCAAATCCCACATCGACAAAACACGAGAGAGATGCTGGGTTCATAAGTTGACAGTTCGTAACCCCTATTGACGTGTTTTAAAACCGTGAGGGCTTCGGCCCATAGCGGACAATATCACCAGTGGGCGGGGAAATGTAACGGCCCGGCCCACTAGTGATATTGTCCGCTATGGGCTGAAGCCCTCACGGTTTTAAAACGCGTCAATAGGGGTTACGAACTGTCAACTTATGAACCCAGCATCTCTCCCGTGTTTTGTCGATGTGGGATTTGCCTAGGGTGTTACAATCCACCCCCCTTATGGGACTCAGCGTCCTCGTTGAGGTTTGCCCCACCATCGTTCAAGGTTGCACGCGGAGCGGCTCTGATACCACAAATGTAACGGCCCGGCCCACTAGTGATATTGTCCGCTATAGGCCGAAGCCCTCACGGTTTTAAAATGCGTCAATAGGGGTTAGGAACTGTCAACTTATGAACCCAGCATCTCTCCCGTGTTTTGTCGATGTGGGATTTGCCTAGGGTGTTACAACAACACTCTTATTGAAGTAATTCTTGCCACAGGAGCATATGTATCAAAATAATCACCTCCTGCTTTTTGTTTAAAACCTTTTGCAACTAGTCCAGCTTTGAAAGTTTGTAGAGAACCATCGGTATTATATTTTCTCCTAAATACCTATTTACATTAAATAGGTTTAGAACCAGGAGGTAAATCTACTATTACCCATGTACCATTTGATAATAAAAAATCCATTTCATCATTTATTGCTTTTTTCCAAAAAGCAAAATCTTTGGAAGCGATTGCTTTACTATAAAATTTAGGACCCTCTTCCAGATTTAAGATAGTATGTATTTTATTTAATATCTTATCTCTACTACATTCAACTAGGAAGATTATTGCTTGTGAAGAAATGAAATTTAAATCTAAGTTCTTTTCTTTTCAAACTATTTGACCTCTTCCAAGTTCAATAGGAGAATCAATTTATTTTTGTTTATTATTTGAAAAAGAACTAGAATTCAAATTGACATCTTGAGTTAATGTAAGATTAGAACCTTTTGTATTTGATCATGGATTAATATTTGTATCAGCAACAAAATTTAATTCTAAAAATTCAATATTTCTAGATTTTATAATCACATTAGAATCTAAATCCAACAATCTATATGCTTTTGAATTTTCAATATATCCCACACAAACACTTTTAAGAGCTCTAGGTCCTAACTTAGTTCTTTTAGAATGTAAAACTCTATAATAGGCTATACAATCCCATACCCTTAAATAATTTAAGTTAGGCTTCCTTCCTTTCCATATTTCATATGGAGAGACTCTAAACTTTTTTGAAGGTATTCTGTTATGCACATGGCAAGCTATTAATAATGCTTCTCCTCATAGATTCATTAGTAATTTTGCATGCATAAACATAGCATTAATCATATCTACCAATGTTCTATTTTTCCTTTTAGCTAAACCATTATGTTATGGGGTATAAGGAGCACTTGTTTAATGAATCAAACCATTTTCTTCACAAAAAACAAAAAATTCATTTGGAAAGTATTCACCTCCTCTATCACTTTGTAGGATTTTAATCTTCCTTTCCAATTGATTTTCTACTAAGGCTTTATAACTTTTAAACATGTCAAAAGCTTGATCTTTTGTTCTCATCAAATAAATATGAGTAAATTTAGAATGATCATCTATAAAAATAATAAAATATCTATTACCTCCTCTAGTTAAATGACTCTTTAATTCACAAATATCAGAATATATAAGTTAAAGCAATTCTGTTGTTCTTTCATTCTTTGGAAAATGTTTCTTAGACATCTTTGCTTGTAAGCATATGTCATATTTTCCAGATTTGTTATTAACACTAGGAATCAATCCATACTTATATATATATTTGATTGAAAATTAACAAGTGATAAAAGAGCATGCCATAAATTAAAAAAAAAAAGACTCAAACATATGAACAGAATACTTTATTAATACTTAATTTGAACATGCCATCACATGAAAATCCCTATCCAACAAATACATCATTTAGAGAGAAAATAACTTTTTCTACTTCTATGACAGCCTTTAAACCCTTCTTACACAATAAATTTGCAGAAATCAGATTCTTCCTCACATCTTAAACATGAAAAACATTTGTTAAAATTAACTTCTTCCCAGAAGTGAATTGAAGTTTCATAGTTCCTTTTCTAAGAACCTTGGCTGTGTCTTGATTTCCCATCATAACTTTTTCATCTTTTGCTACAACTTCATGATTTTTAAACAGATTTTTGTTATTGCAAACATAAACAGTAGCACCATTATCATACCACCAATAAGCAGATTTCTATTTTTTCCATGTTGCATTCTATTACCATACCGATATTAAGTTTAGAAACCATGGCAATAATTTTTGAAATAGATGGCTTATTTTTAATAACATTTGCCTTCTTTTGACTAGCACTTTCTTCCAATTTCAACTTCTTATAAAACTTGCATTCTTTCATAAATGACCTTTTTTTCTACAAAAAAATCATGACTTGTTTTTCTTATTATTTTCAAAATTAGAACTTGAAGCGATATTAGTTTTGTAATGCCCTCACTTTAGGTAGTCTGTACATTCTCCTGTTCCGATGACTAAAGTCTGTTCGAACAGCCAGGATGTTTGGAATTACACTTAAACTAGAGTGAGAAGGCATAAATTAACTGAATAAAGACTAAGTAAAATTAAAAAAAAAAAAGTAAAAGAAGTGAAGTACAATTCGGTTAAACGAGCCAGGGTTACGGCGATGAGTGACCGTACTGGAAAGCGACTGCGAAGACAGTTGCAGACTCCAGAACTGCGAGAAACCCTAAAAAATAATTTTTAGGACTTAATTAAAGGTTTATTGAAGTATAAATGACATTAAAAATGTCAAAAAAAATTTAGGAGAATTTATTTATTGGTACAGATAAAAATAACCCGATGAGTATAACGAATGGCATTTTGGTTATTTCAACCCCAGAGTTGAATTTTGACCTAAATGTCAATTAAAATGAGAGAGATTAAAACACATAAAATAAATTAAATCATGAAATTATGCTTAGAAATAGGAAAAGAAAAGAAAAGAAAAAGAAATAAAATATATTGCATGAGCATGATGTCATAATGACATCATAAAAAGTGATAACCAATGGGAGCTTAACAAATAACTAATAAGGGATAAGAAAGAGTATTAAATGAGAAAAAAATTCAATAAAAGCCTATCTTCTTCTTCCTCTCGCTCCCATGGCCGTCCACACTCATCCATAGCTCTCTCTCCATTTTCCTTTTTCAACCTTAATTTTCCTAAGCTTTTCCACTTCAAAACCCTAGTTTACCTTCACTAAAATTTATCCCCACATCACAAGGAAGCTCTAGGCATCCACAAAGAGAAGAAATTTCAAAGATTTAGTAAGCTCAAGAATTGATCAAAGAGGTTAGTGCACTAAACAAGTTCTTTTCCTTCTTTAATCTTTGTAAGCATACTAAATCAAGTAGAAATTGCATGAAATCAAAAGAAAACCATGAGTAAATAGAACCTCTAAATTTTGGCAGCCATGAGAAAGTTTGAGAATTGTTGGTTTTTGATGAAATTAAGTGGTTTATTTATGTTATTGATGAGTATAGATGATGGATAAAGTGATTAGTATGAGTTTGGTATGTGTATGCCATGAATTGGAAATTTGAAATTAGGGTTTTGGTGAAAATTTGAGAATTTTGTGTATGGCTTGAAATTGATAATGTTTAGATGAATTGTTGACTATTAGAAGTACTATGAATGTGAAATGAAGTTAGGGAGTTGGGAGAATTTGAAATTGAGAGTGCTGATTTTTCTGTGCAGGAAATTGAACCTTATGTCTAGTGTGGTTTTTAAGCCATAAGTTGAATTGTGTTACTCCAATTAGAGATGAAAACTAGGACAATTTTCCACATTATTCATGAAGAAACCATGCTCAAAAACTGTCCCTAACCTGGCCTAAAATTGGCTTGAATCCGGGTAACCCTAATCTGGACCTAGAAAAATGACTAAATGAACAGTAAATGTTCAAATGGCCATAACTCACACTAGGAAGGTCAGAATGACCTGATTCTTGAATCGTTGGAAAGGGTAAACATAGGAGCACATTTTTCATGAGAACATAGAACCCAGATCTGCCTCTCACCAAGTCAAATTGTTAGCACAATTTAGATCAACAAAACTATCCAGAAATAATCTGCCCAGAATTTGTTGGACATAGGCGCACCTGACCAATTTTGGCAAAAAGGCCATAACTTGGTCTACAAAATTGCAAAAGTAATGAAACCATTGCCAAAATTTTTATAAGACATAGATCTACCATATTTATGTTTTGACCAGAACCCAGAACCCAAGGAAACTAAGTCAAATTGTTAGAACAAGTTAGTACACCAAATCCTGGAATTTGCTTCAACTACCACCAGACCCCAAAACAGAATTTATATCATAACTTTCACTAAAAATCCCCAATGGGATGAGCCAAACTGTTCTAGAAACCTAAGAGATAGGGCTTCAACTTTGATTTAGAAACTTTTCTCAAAATTTGAGTGTAAGAACTCTAAAATGGGAGTCAAAGCCACTGACTTGAATCTGGAATCCTGTAGACACAGGGTACCTGAGTCCAGGCCAGTTAATTTGCTATAATTAATTCTACAAGACCTGAAAAATTATAATTCAAAATTTTGAGTGATCATAAGACATAGGGTAACAACTTCTATGAAGAATATTAGGTCTAAAAGTGACTGTGACATATCCAAATAATTAGGGAAAAATGGACTCTAGAATCTACCTAAATCTGGACCTAGAATGAGACCTGAACTAGTTGTGGTTATTTGACCATAACTTGAGTTCTAAAACTTCAAATGACATGAATCAAAAATGAAAACAAAGAGAAGACATAAAAGAACAACTTCCATGGAGGAAGTGTAACCAAATAGTGGCCACATCTTGGCCAATTTACTAGGAGAAGATAAGACACCAAATCTGGACCTAAAAAAAAGGTTCAAGATATTATTTGATACATGACATGTAAATTACCTATATGAATTGCGAAATGTATAAGTTACATGAAAATGAAGGGGGAACCTATTTTCCCACTATAAATTGACATGAAACTACTATAAAACACTAATAATGCATGACATAAAATGATAAGATCATAAGTAATTAATAATACTAATTTGCCCAAAGTATACCTAGACTTATTTACATAGCATGGATCGATTGGTATACTAATTAGGAATTACAAATTGTAGTACTGCCCACAGGAATAATTATTGATAGACAATATATGTCTGATATTATTATTCTATAGGCTTTATGCCTGCCCGTTGGCCATTGTGCTTGATTTTATTTTTGGCTTTATGCCTGCCCGCTGGCCTAGTGCCTGATATGATAGATGTATACATGTTAGACATACGGATGTTTAACTAGTATACTCCCGTGTATCCAGTCTTTATAATTGGTTATAGATTACTTGGACACAGATATCAGTAATAAACCATAAATTTTAAATAAGTACATGAAAAGATCGCAAGTGTAAGTATTAAGAATGAACATGAAATAAACAAACAGAAAAGATCTCGATTAACTTAATTGCTTCTAAAGTTCTATAAACATGTAAAAGACTATAAACTCATGAAATCTGTATTTCTTTATAAAGTTATATTTCTTTATAAAGTTATAAAGTTATATGTGGAATAATTATTTAGCTATTTTTATTTCAATTTATGCACCACTAAGCAATATACTTAGCGCGTTGGTTCTTACCACACGTAGATATGGAAGACCTATACCTGCAGCAGTAGAGCTTAGATAAGATTTTGATCAGATCTGCTACAGTGTAGATTGTCACATCAGCAGTTCATTTTGATAGGGCTCATGTATATTTAAATTTTGCATTTTGGTTATTGTATATAAGTAAAAGATATAAATCATTTTGTGATTGTAAATAATTTGCAAATTATTGCATCTAAATTTTATATGAATGTATGAATTTTATATGAATAAAATGAAATATTTTATTTACTTGAAATGGTTATGGGTATTATGATGACATGACATGGTTTATGGAAAATGATATAGATATGGGATTTTAACAGGTAAATAAGAAAACCTGCCATGCACTAATAAAATAGAGGAGACTCTGTCTGGGTCTCCACGAAAATAAGATGTGAAAAAAAAATTTTCTACACGTAAAATAATATAATTAAATTAATATTGTACACGACAAGATAGGATAGAGTGTTCCGACACTGAATGTAGCATGTCTTGCTCGGCTACATTATAGACGGGTGAGGGGTGTTACAAGTATACTTCCTCTTTTTTTCAGACTTGGTATTTCTTCTTAGTACTAGACTCTATATTATTTAACTTAGTACTAGACTCTAAAGCAAATTTATTTTCACAAATGTAAGTCTCTTCTTCAATATGAAGATCCTTTATAAGTTGGTATACGATGAAACATTCAAAAGTGTGCAGCAGTTTCTTTCTATAATCATTCCAAGTGGTGGGCAATTTTGCAATCACAACAGCCACTTGAAGTTCTTTAGACACTTCTATTTTCAAATCTTTAAGTCTAGATACCAAAACAAATAATTCATATACTTGATTCATAACAAATTTATTTTCTGATATTTGAAACTAAAAAAACTTCATACTTAAAAATCTATCCATACCTTATTTTTCATAAGTATACCTATTTTCTAAGGCCTACCAGATTTCTTGTGGAGTTTTGATAGGTAAAAAAAAATCACACAGCTTATTAGAAAGAGAATTCAAAATAAATCCTTTGCATCAAACTTCATCTTTTTTACGTTTCTTTTGAGATGTTATGACTGTTGTATTCTTACTATCAGATGGTTTAGGAATTTTATGCAGATTATCACTTAGCAGATATGCAACACCCAATTTAGTAAGCAAAAATGATCATTTATCCTTCCAACAAGTAAAATTGGTTCCATCAAAATGCTCCAGTTTCAAGACATTAGAATTGACAATTTTGTTGAAACCAGAATCAGAAACAACAATACTAGAAGCCTCCATTTTTGTATAATTCCCTTAATATTGTAAGATAAATAACAATAACAATAGCAATAGGCTTTGATGGCGTAGTCACTTTGCTGAAAGGAATTATGCATCCCATTATATTGCTGCCAGATAGTTTGAACAGATCTCTTCAGGATAATAAAGCCAAAATAGAATTCTAGACAATAATTCTAGAATTTTCATAAGAACGATTTAAAGAATAATAACATTGATTGTAAGTAGAAGTGAAAAGAAGAAATAGAAGAGAAAGAGATAATAAATTTCTACTCAAAACTACTGCTATTTATAAAGTATTTACACCTCTTTGAACAGATACAATAGCTTACTTTATATTTAATATAATAATTATATCTGTTTGCTTGGATCTTTTATAACAGATATATCAATTCACTTCTTATCTCTTAAAAAAATTATATATGTTCACTTATACCTCTTAGAATAGAATAATTACATCTGTTCATATATACCTCTTAGAACAGATATAATTATTGGCAATAAACAGTTTCTTTTGATGCATTTTAATGATCAGACATAACTATTTTGATATAGGACAACTTTTATATCACTAACTATTTATAAAACTTCCTCATCACCTTTATCTTCCTCGCCTTTACTATCTCTCCTCTTCTCATCTTTGTCTCCCTTTCGTCTCCCAATCTTACAAAATCTCCTCACTCTACCCTCTTCCTTATCGCTTTTGTCATCCTCATCTCTTCTTCATCATTATCTCCTTGCTCTCTCTCTCTAGCCATCTAAAGCGTAGATGAAGAAACAAGTTAGTAGAAACATTGATTTGTAGAAAACCATGCTTTGCCTCACCTGTTCTGCTTCTCCTCCCTTGCCATCTCCATTCACTCTCATGATGAAGAAGAAAAAAAAATTGGCAATTGCTCAATGGATTGGCTCACTCACTTCTTTCTAGTCACCACTAGGAAACCCTCAAATTTCCACTAATTATGTAGATATTGATTCATGTTTCTCTATTAATTACATGGAATTCATGAATTTGAGTTAAATTTATTTTTTGCCAATTTATGAAAAAGGTTTAAATTCTTGTGAAATTAGGGTAAAGGTTTATATAATATTAATTACCTCCTTTCATTTATATTTTCCTTATAATTTTATCTTGCCATTTTGGCTATTTTGTTGTGATTATTGTTGTGTAGCTCAACATCTATGTTTCTATCATTCTCTACTATTGTTAAACATCCATATTGCTATATTTTTTTCCCAAACCTAGCTGAGTCTAGCTGAGAATGATTTTGCTAATAGATATGAATGATTTTACTCAACATGTATGTTCTTAGCCTTGCTTCTTATTTGTGAATGAAATTAGATATGTGTATTATTACTAAAATTATTAGAAATTTGTGTGCTTAGGTTGATGTATTGAATTGATTATAAATGTGTTTGTGTGTCTGATGGTTTATTGAAATTAAGATGCATGTGTATGGTGATGTACTGAAAACTGATATGTGTATATTTGATGGTGTGTTGTATTTGTTATGAGTATAATTGCATTGCCTAAGTTACTCCACTTTGGGTGCTAAAATGAAGGATAAAGTTGAAATTCCCTATTTTTTCATTAGTTTGATATTGTTAGGGGACCTAAAATAGGACATGTTATGTGATAACATTGTTAGTGACCTAAAATATAACATAAAATGTGAAAATGCTAGTTTTCATTGGCTTGGCAAACTTTAGGGACTAATGAAATAGGGATTTTCCTGCACTTCTTGATAACTCATTATTTTTAGCCATCATGTAGTGATATTTTTATCTTGAGTGATACACTACAAAATTTGATGTTTCCTCAAACTTGTTATCTTGTGTTGGACTTAAGTGTCTTAACTCATTTTTTGAGGTAATAAGCAATTGGTGTGCTACTAATTATATTGAAAGTATTTGTGATGGGCTTATAGGCCTCAAATTCAAAAATACTAAATTACTTCAAATCATGACTAAGAATGAATAAGAAATGGAAGCAAAGTTCAAGGGGGAAGCATATAACGTAATATTTTTCTTTCTGCTATTTAATTCTCAATGTATTACTTGTGGTGGCTCAAGTTTAGGGACTTTACTTAGAAAATTTTATCATGACCTTAGAATTTACCAAGTCTTTGATCAATGGGGAGTTAAATAAAATTTTACGTATTTTGAAAGGGAAAATTTACTTTTTGGGAAGTCATTTAGATGATAAAAGCTTTAGATCTAGTTTACAATGCTTCAAATGGATTAAAATTCTGAGTTAAACATCAACAATTATGTGTTTTTAACCTTTTTGAGGATTAATGTAATAGAAATTTCTACAGTCAAAAGTCAATTTTCAAAAGTGATGTTTTTGGTAGTAGGCTTTGGCTGCCAAAAAATTTGATGTTTAGCTATCAAACCTAGATTTTTTTTAAGACATTAAATGGCTCTATTTGCATTAAATGTACTCTCAATGGTCAAATTTATGAAAACACTAAAAATAAGGAGTGTTTGTGAACTAGTTGAAGTTAAAATAACTACTATTTATGAATTTATTGAGTCTAAGTCATTTTCTTATATTTTCTCTCGCTAAAACTTGAGCCAAGCATTTAATCCTTTGAGAGTTAGTTTTAGTTGTATTATTTATTGTTATTATGTTATTGAGTGAATTAAATTGTATCTCATTATTGAGGTGTTGTGGAGCCTTAAGTGCTCCTGTGTGTAAATGGATTATAAGAGTGTAAGGGTTTGTACTTAAGTTTTTGTAAGAGGTTTTAATTTTCACCTAATGAAGATTAAGACAGCGGAGTTAAACTCTAAAGGAGAGCCTTGAAAAGAGAAAATAAGCTTAGGATAACTGAGCCTCTATAAATCTTTTGTGTCTTTAATTCTTCCTTCCCCCTTCTTGTTCTTTAAATTGTTCAATTTCCTCTTAGCCTTCAGAATTTTTAAATAGAACCTAATTCATCCCCCCTCTTCGATTGCCTTAAAGGACAATATCTTGTGTGTTTATATTTTTTTTTAACTTTTGTTTATTTTTGTATATATATGTTTTTAATAAATGGGGAGAAAAGAGGGACAATAAAGAACTTAAGGAAAAGTAGTTTAAGTGTAATAGCCACAATAAGGGTAACCAAATTCCGTATCCAGAGAAGGAACGTTCCACGTAGTACCAAAGGAAAGAAAGCTCAAAAGAAGTGGAGTGTTTAGAGAGAGAACAAGAAAAGAGGGATTAAAGTGTAATAAGCCTGTCTAGATAAGTTTAGCAGCCACAGTTGGTCTGGACAGAATATATTAACTGAAGTGTTGGGAGCCCCACTAGCCTTCTCCCTTAGTTTCTCCACCTCTCTTCCCTTTTCTCTCCTCTCCTTTTGTTTTCTCTATCCCCTAGTCTTAAAACTCTCTATTCAAGCCTCTACATGAAAGAGATCCATCCTAAGCCTTTTAAAAATGTTAAAGAGTACCCTTTTTCCTCCTCTTTTAAGTGCGAAGAAGAAGAAGTTGGAGAAACTCCTCCTAATGGAAACCCTAGCTAAGAGAGATAAGATTCTTCCTCCTTCTTCTTAATTTGATTAAAGATTCTAACATAGTATTTTGTGAGAAAAGTGTTTAGATCTAGTTTAAAAATGATTTTAGGGTTTTGTATAAAATTATAAGGATTAAGTTAAAATAAGTAAATTTAAGTTAACAATAAATGTTTATAGTTATTTAAAGTCTAAAATGATGTAAGGAACCTATAATGAGACTTTAGTACTTGATATTGGGATTGAACGGTTGAAACCCTTGCTTCTTGTACTATGGATGGATTCCAGGTAAACTCAGGTTTAAGGGCTAAACCATCAATAATTAGAAATAGATTCATGTGAATAGTCACGTAAACAATACATAGCAAAGTTCAGCCATCGAATAATCCCTTGATTAAGAATCCCAAATTTATTTAATTATGTTTAATTCCTAAATTAAGAGCCCCTAAATCCTTTCCCTTATAAACTTGAAGATAAGGCATACAAGACTCAGAGACAAGGGATTTAAGGGCTATCCAACAGTAGATAAAGCAGAAGAGTCCAACAACTATAAGTGAGTACTTACTAAACTCTTTTAAACTAACATTTTCTAAATGCATACATATGCACTCTTGTATGATGATACATGTTATTAGATATGAATACATATCTAGGATTATTATATGTAAATGTCTAATTTATGTTCTTGAAGATGCTATATAATTACTTGTGTTGTGTTGGTAATTCAAGGACGACCACTGGTTTCCATTGGAAAAGGAAAGTAAAGTTATGGCATGCATGCATTATGAGCTCATTTATGAAAGAAAGAAAGAAGATGTCGAATAAGGCAATTTTGTGTCTCTGACATTCGGATGGCAGGGTTCCAACAATAAAGCCTCCAGGTGAGATATGAATTTTATTTCTCTGGTATCCATTATGTATATGATTAAGAGGAAGTCTTGAAGAGCTCCTTTAATGGGTTAGGCATATTGGAATTATGATATTTTTATGAAATGGTTGGGGAACCACTGGTGACATGAATTACCTTGATGTGAATTATTTGTGTTGTGAAAGCCATATGATTGTTGCATTACATGTGTTTGTATGCAAGTGTTTTATTGTTTTCTTTCCTCGAAGTAGGCTTTTACTCATTAAGCCGTAAAGCTCGCCCCCTTTCTATGTTTTCCCTTTCAAGCCTAAGAGTTGAAGATACAGTTCAACATATTCAAGCTATGAGTCCCAGAGGCTATTGTCTCATCATGTTTTTCAAAAGGTATAAGTTTATGAAACTCCTATATGACACGTAATTGTATAAAGGTTTGTGGTGCTTTTAACCAAGTATTTTATGATATAAATAAATTATTTTAAATATTTAAATGTATTTTATGAGGGAAATGGGCCCCACCAATGATCTATAAAAGTAATGTTTAGGCTTGCTATAGGCTTTGATGGCATCTTGCCAACCCATTCTCTTAGCGCTAGTAGCGACTCTAGATTAAGTCATTATATTAAGTTATGTGCAAAATATGGTAGAACTATATAATAATAGATATAAATAAGGTAATGTGTAGCTTCTTATATATAGGTGTTGCCTAACTAGAGAAAAGAAATTTGTAACGCCCCTACTCCAACCACTAGAAGAATTGTTCGCTTTGGTCCACCCCATCCTGAGCCTCACAGTTTTGTCCCATAGGTGGAATGGAGAACTTCCCAGGAGGTCACCCATCCTGGTATTTCTCTCAAGTAAGCACGCTTAACCTCGGAGTTCTTCCAACTCTCTAGGCTATTCCACTAAAAGACGCCTCTAGTGATTAGTTTTCCCTATTTCAATGTATGATTCGGTTCATTCCTGCCCCCCATTTGGTCAAGGTCTCAAGCGAGGCCCAGCCTCCAGCCGCAGATTATTTCCCCTAGCCACACAAGATGTTACAGGCTTTCCAGCTTCCGCTTGGTTCATCCCTTAACCACACATCTACTGGAGGGGGTCCAGCTCTGATACCATCTGTAACGCCCCTACTCCAACCACTAGAGGAATTGTCCGCTTTGGCCCACCCCATCCTGAGCCTCATGGTTTTATCCCATAGGTGGAATGGAGAACTTCCTAGGAGGTCACCCATCCTAGGATTTCTCTCAAGCAAGCACGCTTAAACCCGGAGTTCTTCCAACTCTCCAGGTTATTATACCAAAAGGCGTCTCTAATGATTAGTTTCCCCCATTTCAATGTATGATTTGGTTCATTCCTACCCCCCATTTGATCAAGGTCTCAAGCGAAATCCCATCTCCAGCAGCAGATTATTTCCCCTTGCCGCACGGGATGTTACATCAAAACTTTTTATATACAGTAATTGATTATTCTAGTCCATTTGATATATCTAAGTTCATGGATAAGTTATATTACTGTTTTTATGGAAGTGTTAAGGGAGACATTGAAGCTCTCATTTATTGAAGGCTTTAAGTGCTCAATAATTAGTTCTAAAAGCATCTTGAACTAAAATTTGTAATTTTCCAATCTTAAATGGACAGTGAAATTTTCAAGTTTGTTGAAATGGCACAAAAAGATAACTACATCACTTCATGCAGGGTTACAATACCTTTAGCAAGAGCTAATTAGAAGCAACTTTGCACATTAATCAAAGTTGCTTCTTATAAGCTTCTCTAATTGTAATTTGACTCCCCATGTAGTGTTAGAATCCTCTTCCTTTTTTCATTCCAACAAACTCAATAATTTCTTTTACATGTGAGTATGGTAAATTACATCTTCCATTGTAGGATGCTTCTAGAACTAATAGTGAGCAATGTTACACTCATTTCATATAGGCATTCTAGGGTAGTTTTGCATCCATTTTGCCCTTATATTTTAGTATATTTTATGTTTTTAGCTTTATTTTAGCTTATTTGTTAAATTTAAATACTTTATATGTGATTTTTGTAATTTTGTTGTTTTTGATAGTATTTTGTGGCAAATCGAAGATCAATGAGTGCAATAGGAAGTGAATTGAAGAAATTTGGGATTCTTTAAGCATGGAGAAAAGTTGAAGAAATCAAACCTTGAAAAAGCAAACCAGCCGAAATTTGCTTGAGGCTTTGCTTAAGGTCATGCTTAGGGTAAAGCGTCAATGCTTAATGTGCAAGACTAGTCAAGCTTGAGTAAAATATTCCTTTTTACTATAAGTCCGCCGAGATTTCTTTGAAGTGCAGCAACCTTAGCGACAGTGAGACCAGAGGCTAAATTTGCTAAGAAAATTTAGGGTTAAGCCGAACCCTAAGCAGACTGCCCAGAACGTGAATAGTGCTGCTGACTTGGATAATTTTACACCTCATTTCCTATCCACTCCTTGTCTTTTATTTACTTTTAGGGCAACTTTTAGGGACCATATAAATTCATCATTTCCTTATTTTTGCCACAAGAGGAAAGGAAGGAAAAATAAAAAGGAAAGAAAATTTAATAGAAAGAGAGAGAGAAGACGCCATTCTCTCTTGGAAGAAGGAGCTGCTGCACGAGTTTGGAGCTCCAGAAACCAGAGACCTTGGTTCTTCCACCTGGGTTTTCCCATTTCAGTCCTTTTATCATGTTTTTCTTTATTCTTCCATCTATATTTCTTGTAAATACCATTATGAGTGAGTAATTCCTTTAGATTTCAGAGTGGGGAAATATGTTTTAGATTAATTTGTGGATTTGGATTGGGTATTTTCTTATCTTACATAAATATGAGTTTTGATTCCTTCCTTGTGTGCTTGATTTACTTGCCTAATGTTGGTACCCATTGGGTATTGTGTTAATCTTTGATTGAAGGACCGAAAGGTAAAAGTCATTGATGGGTAATCATGGATTGGAACTTAAAATCACCTAGATTTAGAAATAAACTAGGATTTTAAGAGGAATTAATTATTGGTTACAAAACTTAATGGGTTTTAAAGTAATCAAATACATACGAAAGTAGGTTTGGTTATTTTAGAATACGCTTTGATTTGCTTGAAAAAGATATCAAAGGGATTTAGAATCAATTTCCTTCAAACTCTATTTTTCCCTAAAAATTGGAATGCCCAAGACAAATCCCAATTAATTTATGCATAAACCCCCAACTCTAGAATCACTTTTACCATAATTAGACTTTTGCTTAAATTACCCATTGTTAATTTTAGTTTAATTGCAAGCTAGAATTAGAATTTATTTGTTTGCTCTTTACCCATTTCAATTGGATTAATCAATTTACCTTGCTCATTTACATTTACCATTTATTCATTAATCATTAGCCCAAATAATCGCTTCATTCATAGTTTAGTAATCAAACAGCAAATCCTCGTGGGAACGATACTTGATTCATCACTTTATTACTTGAGACGACCCGTATACTTGCGGATTAGTCACATCAAGTTTTTGGCGCCGTTGCCGGGGATTTGATTTTTGTTTGATATTGAACAATTGTTTGTTTGGTTAATTTGGGCATTTTATTTTATTTTCTTTTTACCATTTTACTTTGAGAATTTGTTTATTTTTGTTTTTCAGGTGCTTTATTTTATGAGAAGGACAAAAAGTGAAGAAATCAATCTATTCTTTGACCCAGAAATAGAGAAGACAGCAAAAGCTTTAAGAGCAGAATCTAAGAGGAGAAAAGCTGAAATTAAAGCTCAACAACAACAAGAAAGAGCACAAGAGCAAGAGCAATTACAAGAAGAAATGGCTGACAGCGCTCTGTGAAGGATCATGCCTATCCTAACATTGGAGATTTCATGCCAAGTATCACAAGACCAAGGGTAGAAGCTAATAATTTTGAACTGAAGCCTGCACTCTGTCAAATGGTACAACAAGCACAATTTGGAGGAAATCCAAGTGAAAGTCCACATGTGCATCTGGCACACTTTCTTGAGATCAAAGATATGTTGAAGATAAATGGAGTTTCTGATGATGCAATTCGACTCAGATTATTTCCTTTTTCTCTGAAGGACCGAGCTAGAGAGTGGTTACATTCTTTGCCACCGGGTTCTATCACAACATGGGATGAACTTTCTCAAGCATTTTTAGCTCAATATTTTCCACCAAGCAAGACAGCTAAGCTGAGAAATGAGCTGACTTCTTTTAAACCTAGAGATGATGAGAGCTTGTATGAAGCATGGGAGAGGTACAAGGATTTGCAAAGGAGATGTCCACATCATGGGATTCCTAAGTGGATGCTTGTTCAACACTTTTATAATGGAGTTTCACTAGCTATTAGGAGTACAATTGATGCATCTTACGGAGGTGACCTTATGGAGAAATCAAGATGAAGCTTTTCGCTCTTGATAAAATTGCTTATAACAACTACCAATGGAGTTGTGAGAGGAATGAGATCAAGAAACCAGTGTATGTTTGAGCTTGATGCCATGAATATGATTAATGCTAAGTTTGATGCTTTGACAAGGAAGATGGACAAGCTAAGTATGAAAGTAGATTCTTCAAAGGAGGTTCTAGTAATTCACTAGAAATTGAGCTGCAAATGTTAATTGTGCACTGATTTTTCTGCACTTAATCAAGATTTTTCAAGTGAGCAAGTGGATTATGTAGGAACTACAATCAAAGACCAGGTGGTAACCCATTTTCTGCAACTTATGATCCAAAGATGGAGAAACCACCCCAATTTCTCTTGGGGAGGTAGACAAGGACAGAATCGAATTTTCAAAGAACCTTCCGTATCAACAACATCGAATTTTCAGCAGAATAGAGGTCCTCCTCCGAATTTCTAAACCTCAAAATGCACCTGCTCCACCTCTACCACAACAAGCACAACCAGACAAGACAGCTAGATTGGAAGCTATGATTGAGACTCTACTTGTGAGCCATCAAAGTCAACAAGATATAATTTCTCAATTAGCATCTAAAGTGGATCAAATGGCAACACACAATAAGATGTTAGAGAATCAAATAGCTCAACAAGCTAGCTCTTTAAACAACAAAGCATTTGGGAAGCTCCCTAACCAACTAGAAAATTCAAGGGAGCATTGCAAGGCTATTACATTGAGAAGTAGAAAAATATTAGAGAGTGGAGATAAAAAGATTGAAGAGAAAATTGAAGAAGAGAAAAACGGAGAAGGAGATGAAAAAACTGAAGTTGAAGTTAGAATTGAAGCTGAGAAAGAGAGTTCAGTGGAAGAAAAAGAAAGTAAAGAGAAAGATAGTAAAGAGGAAGAACCTAAATATGTAGCACCTAAAGCCTACATGCCACCTTTACCATTCCCACAAAAGTTTCAGAAAGTAAAGTTGGAGAAACAATTTGGGAAGTTCTTGGAGGTATTGAAGTCTTTGCATGTGACTATTCCTTTCACTGATGCCTTAGCACAAATGCCTTCATATGCTAAATTTTTGAAGAAGATTTTGTCTAACAAGAAGAAGTTGGAAGAATTTGAGATGTAGCTCTCACGGAGGAAAGCGATGCTATTTTGCAAAATAAGCTTCCACCCAAACCGAAAGATCCCGAAGTTTCTCCATACCATGTCACATTGGGGATATCGGTATAGATAAGGCTTTATGCGATCTTGGAGCCGGTGTTAGTCCGATGCCATTGTCTATCTATGAGAAAGTGAAGATTGGAGAAATGAAGCCTACTACCATATCACTACTGATTAGCAGATAGATCTATTAAATTTCCAATTGGAATAGTTGAGAATGTTCCTCTGAAAGTTGGGAAATTTTTCATACCAGTGGATTTTGTGGTATTGGAGATGGAGGAGGATGTACACATTCCTATTATTCTTGGTAGACCTTTCCTTGCTCTCTTTGGAGCCGTGATTGATGTAAAAAATGGGAGGCTTACATTAGAAGTTGGGGAAGAGAAAGTTGAATTCAATTTGTTTCAAGCAATGAAAAAGAAAGATGATTCAAACTCATGCTTGAGAGTTGATGTGATAGATGAAGAGGTTAGAGAAGTGCTTAAAAAACAACATCCTAAAGATCCTTTAGAAGCTTGTTTGGTTCATAACATCAAAAAAAGGGATGAGATTGAAGAAGCTGCAGAATATGCTACAATTTTGGAAGGAAATCCACCATTGCCTATGGCTGATATTGAAAAGATTGGGAACTTGAAGCAAGAAACAACTTCATCATCAAAGTTTGAAAAAGGTGAAGCACCTAAGGTAGAGTTGAAACCTCTTCCAACAAATCTCAGGTATGCTTTTCTAGGGCAAAATTCTACATATCCTGTGATTGTTAATGCTAAATTGACTGATTGTGAGGTTGAAAAATTATTGAGAGTTCTTAGGAAGCATAGAAGGATAATTGGTTATACCATTGATGATATTAAAGGAATACATCCTTCTGTGTGCATGCATAGAATTTTGTTGGAAAATGACCATAAAGCCTCTCGAGAATCACAAAGGAGATTGAATCCAAACATGAAAGAGGTTGTGAAAAAGGAGATCTTGAAATTGATTGATGCGGTATCATTTACCCTGCTTTCGATGATGAATTGGGTAAGTCCAGTTCGTGTTGTACCTAAGAAAGGGGGCATCACAGTGGTGAAAAATGAAAATGATGAACTAATACCTACAAGAACTGTAACTGGATGGAGAATGTGTATAGACTATAGGAAATTGAATAAGGCAACTAGAAAGGACCATTTTCCATTACCATTTATAGATCAAATGCTTGAGAGACTAGCTCATCATTCTTATTTTTGCTACTTGGATGGCTATTCAGGGTTCTTTCAGATCCCTATTCACCCAGATGATCAGGATAAAACTACCTTCACATGTCCTTATGGTACCTTTGCATATCGAAGGATGCCATTTGGACTATGTAATGCCCCTGCTACATTTCAACGATGTATGATGTCCATATTTTCTGACATGATTGAGGGAATTTTGGAAGTGTTCATGGATGATTTTTCTGTGTATGGTAAATCTTTTGATGAATGCTTATCTAATTTGTCTAAGGTTTTGCAGAGATGTGAAGAGTTCAATTTAGTTTTGAATTGGGAAAAGTGCCATTTTATGGTGCAAGAAGGAATTGTTTTGGGACATCTTGTGTCAAACAGGGGTATTGAGGTGGATAAATCAAAGGTAGAAGTTATTGAGAAAATGCCACCCCCAACATCTGTGAAGGGAGTGAGGAGTTTCTTGGGGCATGCTGGATTTTATAGGAGATTCATCAAGGATTTCTCTAAGATTTCTAAACCTCTTACCAATTTATTGAGTAAAGATGTGGAATTTAATTTTGATACTAATTGTATGAATGCTTTTTGCAGGATAAAGGAAGCTTTGATATCTGCTCCTATTATGCAGCCACCCGATTGGTCATTACCTTTTGAGTTAATGTGCGATGCTAGTGATTATGCTATTGGGGCTGTTTTGGGACAAAGGAAAGATAAGAAGGTGTATGCAATATACTATGCAAGTAGGACCTTAGATGATGCTCAAATAAATTACTCTACTACAGAGAAAGAGTTTTTGGCAGTAGTATTTATAGTAGACAAATTCAGGTCCTACCTTGTGGGGTCTAAGGTAATAGTGTACACGGATCATGCAGCTATCAAGTATCTCCTTCAGAAAAAAGAGGCTAAACCTAGATTGATAAGGTGGGTGTTACTCCTTCAAGAGTTTGACTTGGAAATTAAAGATAAGAAAGGAGTAGAAAATGTGGTAGCGGATCATCTATCTAGATTGAGGCAAGAACAAGGAGACAATCTAGGAAAAGAGCCCCTAATAGATGATTATTTTCCTGATGAGCAACTGCTAGTAATCATGAATGCAAAACCCCTTGGTATGCAGATTTTGTGAACTATCTAGTGTGTGGAATCCTTCCACTGATTTAACATGGCGAGAAAAGAAGAAATTTCTTTTTGATGTGAAGGATTATGATTGGGAGGAACCATTTTTGTTCAAGAAATGTGGAGATGGGCTGATTAGAAGATGTTTAGCTGATGAGGAGATAGGGAATGTTATCAAAGATTGCCATTCTTCACTTTATGGGGGTCATATGAGTGTGACAAAGACTAGAAAAAGTTCTTCAAGCAGGGTTCTTTTGGCCACACATGTTTAAGGATGTGAGGAAGTTTGTAAATGCATGTGATAGGTGTCAAAGGATGGGTAATATCTCAAAGAGAGATGAAATGCCCCTCCAAAATATATTGGAAGTGGAATTATTTGATGTGTGGGGCATTGATTTCATGGGACCTTTTCCATCGTCCTTGGGACACAAATACATTTTAGTTGGAGTAGATTATGTAAGCAAATGGGTTGAAGCTATACCATCTCCAACTAATGATGTAAGAGTTGTGATTAAATTCCTTAAAAAGTTCATTTTTACAAGATTTGGAACTCCACGTGCCATTATAAGTGATGGAGGTTCTCATTTTTGCAACCATCAATTTGAAAGATTATTGCAAAAATATGGAGTGAAGCATAAGGTTGCAACACCCTACCATCCACAAACTAGTGGTCAAGTGGAGATCTCCAATAGAGAGCTGAAAAGAATTCTTGAGAAAACAGTGAATTGTTCGAGGAAAGATTGGTCACTAAAGTTAGATGATGCTCTTTGGGCCTATAGAACAGCCTTTAAAACTCCTATCGGAACTACCCCATTTAGATTGGTTTATGGGAAGGCTTGTCATTTACCTTTGGAGTTGGAGCATAGAGCATATTGGGCCATAAAGATACTGAACTTTGACTTAAAGACTGCAGGAGAAAAAAGAATGCTGCAACTAAATGAACTTGAGGAGCTTAGATTGGATGCTTATGAAAATGCCAAGCTTTACAAGGAAAGAACTAAGAGATGGCATGATAAGCATATTAGGAAGAAAATATTTCAAGAAGGTGATGTTGTTCTCCTATATAACTCTAGGTTAAGGTTATTTCCAGGAAAATTGAAGTCAAGATGGTCAGGGCCCTACACTGTTATAAAAGTATACCCCTATGGAGCTGTTGAGATAGGCAATGAGACCTCAGGGACTTTCAAAGTTAATGGGCAGAGATTAAAGCATTATATTGTTGGAGAACCCACGCAAAAGTTTGTAGAGGTTTCATGGCTTGGTTCTCCAGTCAGGGATACTTAGGAGAATTGGAGTGGAAGGTCAAGCTTAAGACCTTAAACAAGCGCTTCTTGGGAGGCAACCCAAGCGTATCCTTTTATAGTTCATTAATTTTCCATTTCATTTCACTTTCAGTTTTCACCCTCATTAATCTCAAAAGTGACATTTGTTTATCTTTTGTAGGTCATTCATGAAGATTGGGCAAGTTTACACTTGTGGCAAAAACAAAGAATTAAAGGGAAGCAAGTATAAGCAAAATTCTGCACTTTATGCAGTACCTGTGAACAGTAACACCTTTAAACTTGTGCTAAATTGCTGATATTGCAATCTACTTGATGGCACATGTTTGATTTTGTGTCTTGTGTAAATTCTGCAAAATGCAACTTGAATGAGGATCAATTTTGATATTTAGGACTGATGTGAGCTTTATTGAAGTGCAAAAATAGTGTTTGTTAAGTTTTACCTTTTAGTGTATATATGATTTTGTAGTCTGATAGGAATTTGTATGCTTTTGTTTGGAATTGCTACTAATTTTTGAAATCTGCAGATTTTTGCTACTGTTCATGCTGCTAAAAAGGTCAATTTCTATGTCTTTTCTGCAATTCTTGAATGCTTGGAACTTGTCTCAAATGCTACTGAAAATATGCTTTTGGTATAAGTTTAGAAAGGAGACCATTTCATTGAATGTGCAAAAGGGTAGTCACAATTGGTGCCTAAATTGAAAAATGCTTGCATAAGCTAAATGAATATATTGTGTTTGATGAGTGCTAAGAGATGATGAACTTAAATCCCTCAATTTTATGGTGTTTGTATGTATTTGGAAATTGCTGGGGGTCATGATAGAATTCCATAGCTTGTAGACTGTTTTTGGCAAGCAAAACCACAATTTTTCTCAAAACCTACCGAAACTTGCTGATGACATTGCTTGTCAAGCAGAGTCTTAAGCAAATTCTGCTGAACCTTATGCTTAACCCCAAGCATGGCCCATCTTACAACAGGTCTGCCCCACAATTTAAAATAGCCCAAGATGTCCGCCAATTTGCCAAAAGCCTTCGCCCACACTCCCGATAGACCTCGTCGATTTTTTTTTTTCCCACGCCATTTCTTCCGGCAATTTTTACAGGAAGCCGAAAGGTTTCTTCCTTTCCATTAAAATGGTAAGAACGAAAATGTGGTCTTCCCACAAACCCAAACTCAGCAAATTTCGACCTAAAATGGGTACTCCATCTTCATTGCCCGCAAACCCTAACCCCAGCCCCAGTCCACCACTACCCCAATCACCGCCACCACAAACGCCGCCATTACCACAATCACCACCACCCCAGTCACCGCCACCACCCCCAAGCCAAATACCACCTCTCATTCCGCCGACTCCCCTCTCGCCGCAATCTGAGCCACAACATGAAACGCCAATTCCCGATTCCCATTCCCCAGAACCAGCGCCTGAACCTATGCCTACTCAAACGAAAACCCAAGGCAAAACAAAAAAGGCTGCAAGTAAACCTAAGAAAACCCACAGCCGGGAAAGCGAAACGATTACCCTCTGTTCCTTTCTACCTGAATTCACCACCTCGGCCCCTCTGAATCGGTTAGCAAAAGGACCAGGTCTTCCTCACAAACTCCAGCACCAGTGACCCAATCACCGATAACTCAGTCTCCCTTACACTCTCCAGCACCTGCGTCATCTGCAGATACTATAGAGGAGGTAATTTCTCCATTACCTTGGGCTTTTAGGGATATGGATATGAAAAAGGCATATGAGAAATTACTTTCTAAAACTATTTTGGCAAACAAGTATATGGATGAGCAGATTTTGAAAGAATTAGGCATTTATGATTCTGTCTTTGCCTATTTGGATGTTGTTAGCTGGACTGATTTTGCTAAAATTAGGGAACCAGTGTACAAGGATCTAACCCTCGAATTTTTGAGTTCCCTAAGGTTGAGTTTCAAACTAACAGTGCCTGAACATAAAGATATGATATATTTTCAATGTCTTTGGAATTGATAGGGAGTTAGACATGGTCTATGAATGCAATTTTGGTTTTCGAGTTCGGTATAAAACATTGAGTGGCAGCAAACTGTTTATGACCCTGTTCAATTCTGGAAGGACATTGCACCTTTTGGGGGTTATTATAGACAGAGGACTGCAAAAGCCTCTAGGATAGTTGACCATGTATTGAAATACCTCCATAGGTTCATCACTTACACTGTTTTAGGAAGGGGACACGATGAATGATTGTGGGTCTTTGGGGATTTGTTTCTCTTGTGGTGCATGTAGGAGAGAAAACAAGTAAGTACAGCCCATTTCATAGCTACTCATTGGCACCAAATTGTCACAACTCATACTAAAGGTAGTATTGTTTTTGGGGTGTATATAAGCTTATAGCAAACTCATTTAGCTTTGATGCTAGTCTATATAAATTCTTTGCCGGTTTACTGGGAATCATATATAAAGACAATGTTCTTTGCATATGGATGTTTGTGAGAAAGTAGGCCATACCTATACTCTGTGCAAAGACATCCTGATACCACTGGTACTACAGACCCCACTACCTTTACACCAGCAGAACCACAACCAACCACTACCCCACAGTTTTCAGCAGACATTTTATCCATCTTAAGATCCTTGGAATCCAGAATAACAAATTTCACTGTCCAACCATCTGTTCCCTCACCTGACACCACAGAAATTCTTGCTACCTTGAAAAACTTAGAAATCAAAATTGAAGCCATGGGTCAGGAGCAGGTTAACCAAAAGAAGAAGCTAGAAAAGAAACTTAAAAAGAGATTTTTATCTCTTAAAAAGAAACAAAAGCAACATCAACTTCAAATGCTGGAGCTTTACAACAAACTGGCCCAATCCTACAACAACTTATGTCATTGGGGCCAAGCCATGTTTCAAGAAATGAAAGACTTAACAGAAAACTTGGAAACTGCTTCTGAAGCTTCGGATCACAATGAACCTACTGCAGAACATGAAGCACACCCTGGTTTAGCAGAAAAGCCTTGACAGCAAAGCTTGATCAGTAGCAATAGTTTTAATTTCTGTTTTAAGTTTATTTTTGTAATTTGTTTATTTTAATTTTCAAACTTTGGTCATGGTTGTAATACTTGGGTACTTAGTTTTTATTATTATCTCTGCACTTCTTTCCTTTCGTTTACTTTCTTTTATTTTATTTTCTGCTATGGACATAGTTATTCTGTGAATGCTTTTTAGTTTAATCCTTTATTTAACTGTTAGATCTTATTTCTTTACACTTTTTCATCTTCTTGCACATTATTTTTGCACTTTATCTTTTCTTCAATCCTAATTTTGTTGACATTAATGAGTTGCACAAATTTTCTCTGAGCCACACCTGTTCCACATCAGTTGGAGGTAACAGCTTACCCTTACACCATTTAAGCTTATGGTATGTTGCCAATGCTTCTGCTTTCGCTTTATCCTACGCAACAGGTTAAGCAACATCTTAAGCAGTGTAAATTCATACATTTGGGATACTTTTTCACATTTTTCTCTCTAAAGCTTCATTGTTAATATCAGTTTGAGCTAATTTTGACATACTTGAGCTTATATTGATTTAATCCCCAATTGTATAAATTTCAATAATTGAGTAATTCACACAATTTTGCCCATCTTTGCATTGATTTTAAACATTGAGGACAATGTTTCATTTGAGTTTGGGGGTGAGGGCAAAATTTTTGCAAAATTTTTTTAAAAAAAATTTCTTTCATTCATTTATTGCATTTCATGCATCCATATATAGATAATCCATATACTTATACATAAACCACACACATGTCTATACCCATATACATACATTTGCATATAGTTTTCATATAGATTACACTTAGTTTTAATTTGATTTATGCATTCATTTTAGGATCATGCATATCATAAAAATGATTTTTTTTACCTTGTCCTTAGAGGATTGAGAATTACTTTGAAGAGCAATTGAGCTTACTTTTAGAAGGGTTTGATGGATTGAAAGTTCTAGATAGGTGCAAAGTTATTAGATTCTTGCTTTAGTTTATATCTTCTTAGCCAAGGGCCACCCAATCAATTGCGTTGACTTTGAGTGCCAAGAGAAAACTCTAGGGTGAGAAGTGGCTAATTGATGTCTCACCAATCCTAGAACAATCTTTCTAAACCTTTCAAGGCGAAATCATAGCATACACTTGAAAAAGAAATGATCTAGGCATTCTTTGAATTTTAAACCCATATTTTAGCCTTAGCCAACCTCACTTAAAAATTTTCCTTTGAAACCAATTTGAGCCTACATTTATCCCTCTTATTTCTTTGGAACCCACATTAATGCCTAGCCATAACCCAAACACTTACCTACCCTCTATGAGATAATCCTTTGAGTGATAGATACAATTAAAATAATAATAATAATAATAATAATAATAATAATAATAATAATAATTAGTTGGGAGAAGTGACTAAAAAAAAGGGCTAGCAAATTCAATTATGGTATGTAAAGTAATTCACCACCCAAGTATACAAAGAAATGAGTTTGGGGGTGAATTGAAAGGGACAATTATAATTCAAGTCAATGTTATTTATGTAGTCCCTCTAAAAGCTTCAAAATTATATGCTAGCATTGGTGAAAAGTTATAAAGTTCCTTCTCCCAATTGATTCAAAAAAAAAAAAAAATTTTGTGTATTTTGATCTTTTAATAATTTGATTATTCTCATATTTTGTTACCTTTATCCTTTCCTTGTTAGCCACATTATCACCCCCTTAGCCCCATTACAACCCTTGAAAGTCCTTTTGATCTTTTGATGGTGTTTTGCTACATTAGTGGAGATTGGAATAGGAGAATTGCCTATGGGATTGGGATATCATTAAATCCATTCATTTACTTCCATCATTATTTGGGACACTTTAGTTTATGGATTACCCTATAGTTTATTTAGGCATGATTATTCTTTGTGATTGATTGGTTTGGGCTTGATGATATGGATAATTGACCCAAGGCTAAGCGGTGATAACTTTGGTAAGGATTGAATTCTTTGCATCTTGAAAGTGGGTATATGGTTTGTTGGTGGCTAAAAGTAAGCTTGAGAGTTTGGATAAGTAATTTTCATAAATTTAAGGTAAGGTACCCCAAATTGTATTAATTGTTTTAATTTGCTTGAGGACAAGCAAAGATTTGAGTTTGGGGGAATTTGTTACACTCATTTCATATAGGCATTATAGGGTAGTTTTGCATCCATTTTGCCCTTATATTTTAGTATATTTTATGTTTTTAGCTTTATTTTAGCTTATTTGTTAAATTTAAATACTTTATATGTGATTTTTGTAATTTTGTTGTTTTTGATAGTATTTTGTGGCAAATCGAAGATCAATGAGTGCAATAGGAAGTGAATTGAAGAAATTTGGGATTCTTTAAGCATGGAGGAAAGTTGAAGAAATCAAACCTTGAAAAAGCAAACCAGCCGAAATTTGCTTGAGGCTTTGCTTAAGGTCATGCTTAGGGTAAAGCGGCAATGCTTAAGGTGCAACACAAGTCAAGCATGAGCAGAAAAGTCCATTTTACTATAAGTCTGCCGAGATTTGCTAAAGGTCTGCTTAACCTTAAGCAGACAGTGAGACCAGAGGCTAAATTTGCTAAGAAGCTGCTTAGGGTTAAGCCGAACCCTAAGCGGTATGAAACGTGAATAGTCTCTTGACTTGGATAATTTTACACCTCATTTCCTATCCACTCCTTGTCTTTTATTTACTTTTAGGGCAACTTTTAGGGACCATATAAATTCATCATTTCCTTATTTTTGCCACAAGAGGAAAGGGAGGAAAAACAAAAAGGAAAGAAAATTTAATAGAAAGAGAGAGAGAAGACGCCATTCTCTCTTGGAAGAAGGAGCTGCTGCACGAGTTTGGAGCTCCAGAAACCAGAGACCTTGGTTCTTCCACCTGGGTTTTCCCATTTCAGTCCTTTTATCATGTTTTTCTTTATTCTTCCATCTATATTTCTTGTAAATACCATTATGAGTGAGTAATTTCTTTAGATTTCAGAGTGGGGAAATATGTTTTAGATTAATTTGTGGATTTGGATTGGGTATTTTCTTATCTTACATAAATATGAGTTTTGATTCCTTCCTTGTGTGCTTGATTTACTTGCCTAATGTTGGTACCCATTGGGTATTGTGTTAATCTTTGATTGAAGGACCGAAATGTGAAAGTCATTGATGGGTAATCATGGATTGGAACTTAAAATCACCTAGATTTAGAAATAAACTAGGATTTTAAGAGGAATTAATTATTGGTTACAAAACTTAATGGGTTTTAAAGTAATCAAATACATACGAAAGTAGATTTGGTTATTTTAGAATACGCTTTGATTTGCTTGAAAAAGATATCAAAGGGATTTAGAATCAATTTCCTTCAAACTCTATTTTTCCCTAAAAATTGGAATGCCCAAGACAAATCCCAATTAATTTATGCATAAACCCCCAACTCTAGAATCACTTTTACCATAATTAGACTTTTGCTTAAATTACCCATTGTTAATTTTAGTTTAATTGCAAGCTAGAATTAGAATTTATTTGTTTGCTCTTTACCCATTTCAATTGGATTAATCAATTTACCTTGCTCATTTACATTTACCATTTATTCATTAATCATTAGCCCAAATAATCACTTCATTCATAGTTTAGTAATCAAACAGCAAATTCTCGTGGGAACGATACTTGATTCATCACTTTATTACTTGAGACGACCCGTATACTTGCGGATTAATCACATCAAGCAATAGAAGCCTTCAATGAAATAAGAGCTTTGTTAATGTCATTTGCAAAACTTCCCTAAATATCCTAATTTAAATTAGGAATGAAACTTAAGGGGTGTTTGATTCATTTTTCGGATGTAACTTGTAGCTAATAGATAATTTTTCAGTCTTAAAATAAATAATATAATATATATCCTTATTAATTAATTTACATATCTCCAGCAATAGTTAAATATAATTTTACTAAACACTTAATATAAATAAATTATCATCAGTTAACGGTTATCAATGGTACCCAACAGTTAAACCAAATAGGTCATAAATAAACCAAATAGATTAAAATAATCAATAACTTTATCAAATGATTTTGATTTTTGTTCTACATTTCCACGACACATATATACAGAACAACACATTCTACCATCTCTATTCCCATCGTTGTATGACTTTATCCCTTTCCCTCGCTAATTTAAATTACTCACTCCATCGCACCTCATCTGTATCTTCCCCCGCCTTTCTTTGTCAATTTTTTAAGTTCTTCTAGCGCCATGGTTCATATAGTTACACCTCTCATCTAAGTTTGATTAATTAGGACTTCGTATGTTTAAAAAAATATATTTTTTTAATAATATTTTTTATATTTTTTAAGTATTTGGAGGCACTCATAAAATTATTTAATAAAAAATTTTTTTTTAATTAAAATAAAAATTATATTATTTTTAAGGAAAGTAAATTCTTCTTTTTAGAAAAAAAATTATTTTTAAAATTTTAATAATTTTATTAAAATGTAAAAATATTTATATATGTATAATATAAATATATATAATTAATTTAATATTATAATTAAATAATAAAAAATATTTTTATCAAAAATATTTTTTAAAAAATAATATTTATAAAAAAAATTTTTATATATAAATTATTTATTGTAAGTCTAGGTTTGCAAATGTTCCATCCCTAGGCATGGCTAAAGGCCAAGAGATGGGCACCACCTATAAGGGTTCGAAGTACAGGAGGCACACAGGTACATGTACCATCCTTGCCTAATCTAGCCAAGGGTGGTGCAGACTCTAATATTACATTCGTTATTGATGGTCCTGCTTTACTAGCAATTCAGACTATGCCGGGTCATTCTCCCTTGACTTATGGGCTCTCTAGCTCCAGCTCAGACTGCTCAATATCAATCCTAAGGGAGTTTCTAACTATAATTTAATTTTTTTTATCAGTTAAAATTTTATTTTGTTAATAATTAAATTTTAATATTATAATAATAATAATAATAATAAAGTAAATTAAAATAATTAATGAAAAATAACAATAAAAATGCATTAAAATGAGCCTGGACCATGCTGGATTCAATGTTAACATCAACCACAAATTTAATTTTAGTATTATTAAATGGATTATATTTATATATTCTCCCCAGAATAATTATAAATCTAAGATAAATATATTTGAATAGTAAAACATTGAAACAAATGAATATTTAGATTTAATTTAGTTTTAAAATTTTATGATATTTAAATATAAATATAAAAAAATTGTAGGTATTTTAAATTAACATCATCTTCGTTAATATGGTCCAAGCTCATTTTAATACATTTTTATGGTTATTTTGTGTTAATTATTTTATTTTATATTTTTATTATTTATATTAAAATTTAGTTATTAATAAAATAAAATTCTAGCTGATTAAAAAAAATAAAATTATCGTTAGAAGCTCTCTAGTGCTGCTCCTTTGCCATGGAATAAGTTGGCTTTGCTTTGACAGCTGGCGTCTTCTATATTGTTGCCGTCCTTTTGCACAGAAAGTCTAACATACTTGAGAATACTTATTCAAATGGTATTATCTTGTTTAAATATATTTATAAAAAATATTTTTTTAATTAACATTTTATTTGATAAATATTATTTTGTAAATAATTTTAAAATTACATTGATTTGATAAATAATTTTGTCATTATTTTCTGATTAACATTTATACTCTTTTTATTTTATAAAAAATATTTTCACATCTTTTAATGTTTAAAATATTTTAAAAAATTAATCAATAATAAAAAAAAGTAACTTTAATTATCATATTAAAATATAAAATACTTATATATATATATAAACATACAAATTTAACCGGTTAGCGACGGAGTTATTGTGAGTTCACGATAGATTACTTATGCCGGTCGCTATTATATTTGACGAGGAGACTTTTTAGCTGTCTTTTGTCATTTACTATTCTGTTGCTTTTTTTGATTTTGCCAGGAATATATCTTATTTAGGGATGGTATCCAATAAGATGCTTATAAAAATTATTTTATTTAAATTTAAATTTATTAATATTTAAAAATTTAAATTTATCTTAAATTTAATTAAAATTTATTATTAAATATTTAAATTTTTCTCAAACTTAATTATTATTATTTGAAAAATATTTAAATATATTTAATTTATATAATTTAATTAATAATTTATATAAAAAATTATTTTTATCAATAATTTATATTTTAAAAAGTTAATAATTAAATAAAATATTTAAATTCCATTTTATTTAAGATAAAATATATAAATATTTTTAAATATTATTATAAAAAATATATATTTTATATTTAATTAAGTATTTATATGAATATGTATTAATAATGAATATCAAGTATATAAAATTCAAACCTATAATGAATAATATTTTTCAAACTTAAACTTATTTCAAATTCGATTATATACTATTTAAATTTATTTTATTAAAATTCAATCAAATCAAGTATCTGTAAAAATCTAACCTGTTGCTATCTCTATTTATTAACACGAGGAATCTTCTTATTTAGTGACGAATTTGTTTTTTAAGGAAAAGTTAGCGACAAATTATATATTGGTTAAACTGTAAAATTTTGTAGCATTTTCTTAACACATAAGAACCTTTTTTAATTATAGTTTCTTTCTCTGACATAATTTTTTTTTTTAATAGTTGAATACCTAATCCTAGGGTTGAGCAGAATTTGATTCAAATCGAAAAATCAAACCGAATCAAATTAATTCGGTTCAATCGATTTGATTTTAAAATTTAATCGGTTCGGTTCGATTTTATATTATAAAAATTTTAGTTATTTCGGTTCGATTCGATTTTAAAGAGAACAAAATTAGTTAAACTGAACCGAACTAAATAGTAATTTTATATATTCAAATCGAACCAAATTGAACCGAATTAATTTTTGAATTAATTTATTTTTTGGGGAATTTATGAATTATATTTAATTATATATGTATAAATTGTTTAATTTCATTGATTGATGGTTAATAGATTCAAACCAAAGTTAAAATTAGACCAAATAACTTGAAAATCAAGTCTAAATTAAAAAATTAATCAAAAATTAAAATCGATCGATTTGAACCGAATAGAACTTAAATAGAACGGTTCGGTTCGATTTTTCATCAATTTCGATTCGGTTCGCTTTCTAAAATATATAATTCTGTTTTCATAATTTAATTCGATTCGGTTCGATTCGGCTCGATTTGATTCGGTTCGAACCGAATGCTCACCCCTATGTAATTCAGAAATATTTTAATATTATAATAAAAAATAAATTAAAAGTTTTAATTTATAGATAAACATGTAATAATAAGTTTTTGGCTCAATTTTAATTTTTTGCATATTTTTATTTTTTTTAATAAACTTCCAGAATTTAAAAGTTAATTATAAATTTATTTAATAATTAAAATTGAAATTAAAAGTGTTTAAATAAAAGTTGATTAGAATAAAAATATTAGTTTTTAATATGGGACTCAATTTTAAAATATATTTTAATTATACATATATATATATATATATATATATATATATATATATATATATATATTGTATTTTATAATTTTCAAAAATAATATGTAGTCTTAATTTTTTTAAGGAAAATCATTGAATGTATAATTACTTCAACTTTAATTTTAAACATTAAATAAATAATTTTAAAGCTAATAATTAGAATAAAATTATTAAATTTTTTCCCCTTTTTCTTTGACCATAATTATGAAAAAAAAAAAACGAATAGAAAAAAGAAAAACATGTATATGAAAAACAGTTATTAGGAAAAAAAAAATGGTTGGGTAATTTCTTTTATTTATTTTCACATTTTTAGTGTCATTATGTGTTGAATCTTTATTGGCTTATCATTTTATGTAGAATTGCCTAGATAGAATATA